>NW_026000081.1:1711571-1738887 GCF_001458135.2 Marmota marmota marmota
CCCAGCAACCCCCCCCCCCAAGACCTTTCTTTATCATTTAATAGATATACACTTTCAGTGAATTGGAGAAGTAATACTTGTCTGCTCTTGTTAAACAGATATTTCATTTTTGCAATGTTGTACCTGTACATTATTCACCAAATTATAATAGTATGTACAGCACAGGATGATTGTTAGATACTTCATTTTGAGTATTAACTACTAGAAGTAAATTTACATTGAATCTTAATCATTTTGGGGGGAACTGTGGGGATGGAACCCAGAACCTCAGGCATGCTAATAATTAGTATGTGCTCAACTAGCAAAATTCACCCCAAGCCCCCTGAACCTTAATCTTTTAAAAGTAAAAATCATGGTTGTTGGAATTGTATAAAAATTACAATTTCCTACCTAAAGTATTTGAAATTTTCTTTAGAAATTTTATTTGATATCTAATAACAAACTGTACATTAGTAATATTAATTTAAGAAAATGAAATTTAATTTGAGAAAATGAAATCACCATATTTAAGAGAGAAGTCCAGGGTGTGTAGGGTTGTAGCTCAGTGGTAAAGCACTTGTCTAGCATGCACAAAACCCCAAATTCAATCTCCACTACTGGGGGAAAATAAAGTCCAACAGTAGCCTTCATTGCATGTCACATATGTTGATTCTTAATAGTCCTTTGCCAACACAAGTCTTGAAATATGGTTCTTTTGATTTGTAGGATACTTTTAGTTGTTTTTTTTTTTTTAAGAGCTTTAAGTAATTTGACAATTAGAATTTGTTACATTCACTTTGTTTTATTGTTGAAAAAATATAAATGTTAGTATGTGGTTTTAAAAGATTAGTGTCTTCAATTTTAAAATACTCTTTCAAAATAAACAGGTATGGTGCCCCATGCCTATTTTTCTAGCTACTCCAGAGGCTGAGGCAGGAGGATTAAAAGTTTGAGGACAGTCTGAGCAACTTAGCAAGATCCTGTCTCAAAATAAAAAATAGAAAGTTAAAAAGGCATGGGGTTGTAGTTCAGTGATAAGAGCACCATTGAATTTAATCCCCAATACCGAGGGAAAGTACTCATAATGTGGTTATAAGGTTTCATAAATAATATATGTAAAGTCTTTAGTGTAGTATAACTGGTATCATATTTGCTATTATAATAGAATATTTTTAAAGAAATATATTTTTAATTTTTAATGCATTTTCTTTTTTTTCATGGCATATTCTTTGCTTATGCTGGTAAACCTACCTATGAAATCACTGTTTTATCTTTTTTTCTCACAATGAGAAAGCAGTGCAGCCTATGATTTAGACTCAGGGAAGACACACTTTTATGATTTTTAAAATTTATCAAATGAAAAAAAAAACGTAAACCAAGTGTGTATAAATCTGTTTCTCTATTATTGTAAATGGAAAGTACAGTAAAATTTATTTAAAATTTGTTTCAAATGCATAAATATTTGCTTATATAAAGTGACCTTTTTGTTATTGTTGTTAGTTGTGGAGAATATTTATAAGAATCGTGAACCTGTCAGACAAATGAAAGCTCTTTATTTTATCACACCAACATCAAAAGTGAGTATATTGTCTTTAAAAAGTGGATTCCTGGGCCCTGGGTATATCTCAGTGGAACAGTGAGTTCTTAATATGTATAAGGTACTGGGTTCAATCCCCAGCATAAAAAATGTAAAATGAAAAGTATATTCTTTAGTATATAAAATTAAAAAGTATATTTTTTAGTATTGTCATGATTTGCTGTTAGAAAATTAAAAGTAATGAAATACTCCTCTTTAGAAAAATATTTCCATAAATTATTTTGTTTAGTAACCTTCTGTTAGAAGGTTGTTTTATTTGTTCTTTTCCCAATGGAAACAAAAATGAAAGCTTTCCTTTCTCATGTATATATATATATATAAGCAAAATTTAATTGTATAAAGTGGTAGAGTTTCTTTGCATAATTTGTTGTTCATGCAGTTTTTATTGATCCATAATTTTGAGGAAAATGGAAATATAGGTAAAAGAAATAGATCTTGGATTAATCCTTTATTTATCATTGTGACTTTCCTGTACTGTATGTATGTGTATATGTGCATATGGATATGTCTGTGTGTTTTTGTATTTTATTTCAAAATAACTTTTTCCATTTACAGTCTGACTATATGATTTAACTCATACTTTAAACCAAACTTAGAGCCAAATAAAGTTCCTTCCTTTATTCAGAAAGTATCTGAGAATGTATTTTCCAACACCTCCTCTCACTCATTTATACCTAGAATATTCATCATTTGGGGATCCCAATTTCATTTCACTTCTAACTCTAGCAGATGATAGGGAAAAAAATCAGATAATCAATATTCAGCCTCTACATATTACTACTGGTACAGAAGAGGTTTTAATGGCAGTTTATAATTTATCCATGATATAATTCCACAGAAGAAAATTCATGATTAGAGAAAAATGCAAGTTAAAAACCACTGTTGTTTCTGATGTACTGGTGCACACACACCTGTAATCTCAGCTACTTTTAGAAGGTTGAGGCAGGAGAATTCCATGTTTGAGGCCAGCATGGGCAACTTAGCCAGAGACCATATCTCAAAATAAAATTTAAAAATGCTGGGAATGTAGCTCAGTGCAAGGCTCTGGGTTTAATCAATCCCCAGTACTACAAAAAGCAAACCATTCTTTATGTAGCAAATCAGTCAGTCATTCAGTCAATCCATCCATCCATCCATTCATCCATTCATTCATTCATACATTCATACACACACAGTATACATACAGACAATATCTGTGTACATATGTATGTTACATTTTAGCTATTTTATCTGTTAGTAATGAAGCAGAAACTGCCATATACTGTTAGTGGAAATACAGATTGAAATAGCCTTTTTCAAAAACAATTTGCCATTCTTTCTTAAGAATCTTATAAGGGTGCTCTATATTTTAGAATTAATAGTAAGAAAATAATCATATAAATGGTCAAATAAAGTTCCTATGAATAAATAAGACCAGTTAAATTACTAGAATTAATAAAACATAGAATGAGTAATTATTAAAAATGAGGTTGTGGGAATTTTTCATGACCTAGGAATTCACTTTTAATATTAAATGATAAAATCAGGATATAAGATTGTATATTCAATAAAGGATTAAAGGATTCAGAGAAGATGGTGCTTGGATGTGCCTCCCCTCCCTACCACAGCCAACTGAAGTTTCTCCTCTTGTCCTGAAACAAATGCCTGCTGGGTTCTATAGACCTCTGGGTATGTGAGGCATTGGGGTTCTTCGGAGCTCTGGTAAAGAAACATAGTATGAGACTTGCATCCTCATGAACTGGGAGTACTTGGAGACCAACACAAGAGTTCCCAGACAAGGATCCTAATGTGACAGATTTCAGAAAGAGTTTGCTGTAAGAGATCTGTAAACTCCAGGGGAAAAGTCAATTGAATGTCTCAGAAAATCCCTAGTGGTCTATATACTTTGCTTTGGTGGTTTTGCTGTGGGATGAGAAACCTCTTTGTCTTCCTTCTGTTGTGGAACTGTCTCTATTTAGAATTTTTCAACAACTAAGTCTAAGCCACAACTGAGTTGACAAAAGAAAAGTTGGCAACTAAGTTGTCTAGATACCAAAGAGAGGAAATTCAGTGAAATGAAGAAAACACACAGCTAGCAAAATCTAGCTGCTTGAAGAGAATGCTAATCTAAACAGAAAAAATAGTCTACATAAAGAGAGTCTAGTATAGCGCCTTAAATAGTTTCTAAAGCTCAGAGTGTGATTTCTTTAAATTTTTTTAAAATATTTTTTTTAGTTGTAGATGGACACCATGACTTTATTTTATTTATTTTTCTGTGTGTTGCTGAGAATCAAACCCAGTGCCTCACACGTGCTAGGCAAGTGCTCTATCACTGAGCCACACCCCAGCTCCTTAGAATGTGACTTCTTAAACAGTCTGTTGCACTTTTGAAATATGGATTAATGAGCTGTAAGATCAAAATGGAATGTCTTTAAGAGAAAAAAAGTCGGGGAGATCATGAGGAAAAGATAAAGATCCATGTGATCTAACAGAAGTACATTTTTGGGATCTCCAGAAGTAGAAAAAGGAACAGAGAGATAATAAATTCATCCAGATGATTTTCTTTTTTAAAATGACTACATACTACCAACCACATAACTACTGCCTATATTACCTGCTGTTCCTCCTCAAAGTCATCTAACAAGCTCTGAGCTTTTATTTTAATCACATGACAATTTTAGCTCCTACCTCACCGTCATGTTCTTTAATACTTTTGTCATAAGTCTTGGTGGTTTCATTATCCATGTAGATGATACTTCTAGTACCTTGGCTTTTCATTTCCTTGGTCTGTTATCTTTCAATAATATTGTCTCCTGTGTTGCTTCAAGCTTAGTTCCTAGACTTCTACATTGCCAATAAAAGCACCTTGTTCATGCATATTACCTTACTCTTTGTTGCGTATTAGCTGTCACTGGCTAGAGAACTTCGCATCTGTAAAAATCAGTTTATAAATTAAACTTTTAGCCAATAAAGTTTTATTTTATCATTGAAATAATTTTAGTTATTTCAAAAGCTAGCATACTTTTTTAAAAAAAGCTAGCATATTTAAATTAATATTAATAAAATGTGTATTAACATCTAACCTGTTTTAAGTCTGTAGATTGTTTCTTACGAGATTTTTCAAGTAAATCAGAGAACAAATACAAAGCAGCATATTTATACTTCACTGACTGTAAGTATCTTTTTAAAAGTTATTACTTCATTGTTTAAGATCCTGTTAATTTTAAAGTGTCTGCTTTTTATACTGTTTAGGTACTAGTGATTTTTTTTATCATTAATCAGTTTCAATTGAGAATTTGATTACACTATAAAAAATAAGAACCTTTGGGAAAAACAGCCATCCATTTCTCCCAGTAAGAGAGAAAGTCTGTTACATTTATGTTCAAATAAAGGAAGCTAAAGTATTATAAGAAGTTCAAAGACACGTTTCCGTTTTATGTTATGTTATATAACTATATTTTCAAAATAAAAATACCATGAATTCAGTTAAGTCTTGGTCTCTACTATTAGAGATTGCTTACTTTAAGGAGCATATAATTTTCCTTGCCCAGTAGTAGTTTTTTTTTTAAAGTCATAAATATTTGTTATTTAAGTAACTTTATTATACAGAACTTCATGATATGGAATTGATAAAATTTAATGAATGTGAACCTTCTTCTAACTTAAGGAATCCATCTTTCTCCTCCTCCCTCCTTTCCCCATCCTTGTTGATGCAGTTCTAACCCAGGGCCTTATACATGCTAGGCATTGTTCTACCACTGAGCTCTATCCTTAGCCTAAACTTAAGGATCTTGAGACTGAAACATATATTAAAAGGCATTAGGAAGCCAGGCATGGTGGCACATACCTGTAATTCCAGCTACTCAGGAGGCTGAGGCAGTGGGATCATAAGTTCAAGGCCAGCCTGGGCATTATAGTAAGACCCCCATCTTAAAAAAGATATTAAGAGCCAATGATTTTTATCTCTTATCAATCTTAACAGTTTATTATTGATATTGCAACCTAGATCTAATGGTAAAATTATGGCCTCTAAGTTTTAGAACTGACTAGTTAGAATCTTAGAATTTCTGGACATTAGAAAAGTTTCTTTAATTCAAGGAATAATTAACAGTTTGTGTGGCATTGTATTTCACTTACTGGTTGGTCAACCTGGAAAAGTAAAATTATAAGCAGTTCTGAAAATGCCAATTTTATTAAGTCATGAGTTTGGATGTAATTTTCCTTTCTAACAATTTTAGTTTGCTCTGTTAACAGATCTCTAGTAGAGATTATGGTGAGTGTGAATGGGAGAAAATGGAATTTCTGTTACAGTTCTTTTGACTTGAATATACTTGTCTGTAAAGAACACTTACAGTAAATTACTTTGTGAAAGCCATTAATTATATATAAAAATATTCTTAAATGTTGGGATGATTTATTCAAAAGTAATAAAGAGTTAGATGGAGTTATGTGCTTTAATTTTTTTTCTTCTCAGTTTGCCCTGATAGTCTCTTTAATAAAATTAAGACATCTTGTCCCCCCAAGTCAATAAGAAGATGTAAAGAAATAAATATTTCCTTCATTCCACATGAATCTCAGGTACTTTCTCTTTTTTTTAAGTTCATAATGGATTATAAATTTGATTTTATGCGCTTAATAATAAAGCATATTCTAAAGATGTTTTTATTTATTATTTGTGAATTTTGTGCCTAATCCATAAATAAGGACTCCCCTTGATAAAGGGAAAAAAACATGAGCCAAAAATTGGAATATGACATTAATAATGAACAAAGGAGACTTAAGTTTCATATCTGCCACAAAGTCAAATTACAGCCTTCCTGGATTATGAAATCAAGAGATTTCTAAGCATAAATTTTTGTTAGATAAGACCAGAAAAACATTTGTAGCCATTGTGGTATTCAGACAAATGCTGCTGCTTTTTTGGGGGGTGGGTACTGGGGATTGAACCCAAGGACCTTTACCACTGAGCCACAGCCCTTTTTTTATTTTTGTATTTTGAGACAGGGTTTCTCTGAGTAGCTTAGGGACTCGGCCTCCCCATTTGCTGGAATTATAGGCATGTGCCACCACACCTGGCAAAATCAAATGTTCTCTAATAAAATTTTAATTTATACAATAAAGGTTTTCTATTCATTTTGCCTTTGGAATAGTTAATGAACTTTTGATTAATAATAGTAATGGTGAGCTGAGTGTGTTGGTATACATCTAAAATCACATCTACTCAGGAGGCTGAGGCAGGAGGATCACAAGTTTGAGGCTAGTCTGGGCAACTCAGTGAAGCTGTATCTCAAAATAAAAAGGACAGGTGATGTAGCTCAGTGGTAGCGCCCTTTTCTAGCATGTGTGAGGTCCTGAGTTCAATCCCCAATACTGCAAAATAAATAAATAAATAGAATAATAGTAAAGGTGATAATAATAATAAATTTTGTATAATACTGTGTGTCCAGTACTTTCTTGGATGTTTTAATAAATTTAATCATTTAATTCTTACAGTAGTTTTATGAAACTATTTTAAAGATCAGAGATCAAAGAGGATAATTTATTTAAACAAGTCACACAGCTAATGAATTATTCAGGTTTGTTGTGCTCTGTTCTTTGTGTTTGGATTCTAGCATTTTACAGAATTGAAATTGTTAGTTCAATTTTATATATCTGACTAATTTGATAGTTTATGGCAATAACCTATCTGCATGTATACAGAGAAATCTCATGAGATGTTTTTACTCAACCAGTATTTGTGAAATGTTATGATTTTATAAAGTCTTTTTAATTTACTTCCTTGATAAAAATCTTAAGAGAATTTGCTTAATAAGTTTAACTATTTTGGAGAAATGACAGAATATATGGGATTTTTGTTTGTTTGAAATAAAGATATAAATGAAATATTGCTAAGTGCTTTGCACTATAAGCAGAGACCTCTGTGAGCATTTATCAATATCATGTTCAGTGGACATAATTTGCTAGATTCAAAGCAGTCTGCTATGAAATGATAAGCAAAATATGTGACTTACCCTCATTTGAATACTACAAAAGAGATACAAATTATTATGTAGCTTCAAAAAACTATCAATTATGATTATGTTCAACTGCATACAACAGAAAATCTAAACAACAAGAAAATGTGTTAGTTTAAACAACAAGAGAATGTAGTTTTTGCTAATACTAAAGAAAGTGGGAAATAAGCTATATAAAGCTTATATGCTGACTATACAGAATTGTCAGGAACCTGGTCTCCTAGGCATGGCCCTCATGATCCAAGATGACTATAGAATTATTTTTTTTTTTAAAGATAGAGAGAGAGGAGAGAGAGAGAATTTTTAATATTTATTTTTCAGTGGACACAACATCTTTATTTTACTTTTATGTGGTGCTGAGGATCAAACCCAGCACCCTGCACATGCCAGGCGAGCGAATTGCCGCTTGAGCCACATCCCCAGCCCGACTATAGAATTATTATATTCTCATTTGAGGAAGCAGGATGAAAGGGAGAATGAAGGGAGAGTTTTCATTTATATTTAATTAACCAAAGTGTAATCACATATCTAAGTTCATGGAAATGTAGTCTTGCCTGAACATATATTGCTGTTCCTCCTAATGAATTGGAGTATAGTTACTGAAAGGGAGAATATGTTTGTGGGGGAGGAATCTCACAGTTTGCCACAGAAAGAGAGATTGGGAAAACATCTGAAGAATGGATAGAATTTCATAAAGTAGTAATGAAAAGGTAACAGTCTCTAAGATGGGAATCTGAATGCAAAGATATGGAAGCAGAAAATTGTAGGGGAGCAGCAACAATACGGATTGTGAGGAGCAAGAGTATGAAGGCTCTCTCTAGTTAGGTTGGGACTATATAATAGGAGACTCCCACCAAGTTTAATGACAAAAAATGTTGGGGGACTGGTCCTAAAGTTTTTAAGGAGAAGTAGAATCCTAGAAGTCAGACAAGATCAGGTATGTTTAGGGTGAGATGGCCATAGACAAGAGGCCCAGAAGTCAAAAGATTATTGAGGAGCAGTTGATAATGTCAGATATGATAGTGCCTCAAAGAAGTAAAATTGAACATGTAACACATTTAGAAGTTAAACCTAGGAGGTCCATATAATTTAATGAGTCAAGGGATCAAAGAAAGATCTCTTTCCCCTTCAGAAGGTTTAAGGTAAGTAATGCTCTCACATATACATTAAGGCAAGTAGATGGAAAGCACTCAAGAAAATGGGAGAGGGCTAAAAGATATCTAGATAGAAAGTCAACTAGCTGAAGAGTAGAGAAAGGCAGGGGATCTATAATTAAGAAACTAGTTGTGAGTCATAAAGATGAAGAAATATGGTAGTGGTCTAAAGGAACTTTTAATGATGGTGCTAGAAAGTGGAAAGGAAGAAGAGAGTGAGGGATAAAGAAGAAATGTGAGTATAGAATGAAAACCAGCCCCTAAATCCTTTTTGATGCACTGAAATATTAAATGGCTTGATTTAAACAGTATAAGATCCTCCTCTGCAATCTCAGTGCGTTATAGCAAAGATTTATTTCTCATTCATGTTATTGTCCATTGTAGTTTGCCTGGACTTCTGCATTTTCTACATTCTGGGACTAAAACTGAAGGGATGCTCTGGGACATAGCAGAGGGCAAAGAAGAAATATTGGAACCACACAGTGGGGTTCTGTTGTTGTTGTTGTTGTCATGGGTTTTGTTTTAAGGTTTTAATTATTTGTTTTGCAGTGCTGGGGATCAGACCTAGGGCCTTACACATGTCAGGCAGGTGCTCTATCATTGAGCTATATCCCCAACCCCACACAATATTTCTTAAAGCTTTTTGTCTCTATATTCACATTCCAATGATTATAGCCAAACCTGCCATCAGTGGGTAAGAAATAGGGAGAAGCCTTCTAAGGCAGGGCAATAAATACTTTTGAACAAATAATATTTACTGCAGTGGGATAATATACTATGAGAAAGTTACAGTTCAAGTGTAGGGTGCTTGTTGATAAATTAATACAGCAATATAACCTTTGGGCAGCACAAAAAGAAGTGGATTGGCCATAGCTGAATCTCAGTCCATGTTCATTCAGGCTGCTGCTGCTGTTGGTCATGGTTATGTTCAGAGAAACGAATGGTTTCCAGAAGGAAATGAATGATGTGGAAGGAAATGCAAGGTAGATTATTCATAATACATTATTTAACTTATGCTATTTATTACTTGCCTACTCTTACACCTGGTATATTATTATTATTTATTAATCCCACCGTGTAGTTTAATGGGGAATTCTCAGTACTGATAGGGAGCTGCTGCCTTTGTATCTTCAAATAGTATAATAATAACAAGCCTCCAATCCATTTTTTTTTCTATATCAGTAAATGCTTTAGTTAGTCAAATGGATGAATGTATCTGTAAGGATTCATTGCATTATGGTAAGACTTGTTTCTGGCACAGTGGCATGTCATTTTGGAAAATATTTATCTTGAAGACATGAAGAGTCTAAAGAACTGAAGACATATGTCAACTGTGGGAAATTTCTAGGTTTTTCTCTAATGGGCTAAGATTTTAAATCTTTGATATGTAGGCAAATTTTGGCTTTGTTGTATTTCTTTCTACCAGGTATTAGATTTTTATTTTAGTTTGACTACCTCAGATTCCTTCATCTGTTGCACAGGTAGTGAAAAGCAAACTGTACAATCTCTTTATGAAACAAGAATTGAAGGAGAGAGGTAGTCTAAGCAGGAAAGGAGAGTGAGAAAAGAAATAAAGGATGAAATCAAGATGACAGAATGATTTGATTGAGGTAAAGACACAGTTGTTTCAGGAAACAGCATGGTTAGTGCAAGTATTTTTTTCTTTAATGTCTCAAATCACAATTGCATTTCTCTTTTTTTCTTCTTTTGTATTTTTCTTGATACATTTTAAAAGTCAAGTCTCTAGATTGACAGTATAACTTTTTTTGGCTTAACTTAGGTGTATACTCTTGATGTACCAGATGCATTCTATTACTGTTATAGTCCAGACCCTGGCAATGCCAATGGAAAAGATGCCATTATGGAAGCAATGGCTGAGCAGATAGTTACAGTATGTGCCACTTTGGATGAAAATCCTGGAGTAAGATATAAAAGGTAAGACATAATAGTGTTTGTACATTTTATGCTTCTCTTTGCTGTCCAATGTAGAGGCAAGGGATATCTCTTGTGACTTTTTTTTTATTATTTTGCAAAATGTATTTTTCTTATATATTTACCATGCTCTGCATATAGAAAATCTAAAATTTAAGGCTTAAATTTCAAATTACCTATTTAGTAATAACCTCTGCTACTGAATTTTAAAGCTTAAACGTGGTACTATTTATAGACATGGTTTTTCATTGGTTTAAGGAATACTTGAGGAAATGTCTTTATTTCATATAGGGAATAGACTTACATTTTTTATGTCTTATCATTTTTACTCTTTTGGAATTTTTTTTTTAAGAGAAGGCCTAAGTTTCATGCTATATAACTTTATTTTCTTCTTTATGAAAATGAGTTTACTGTAAAATGTTGTAATTATATGTATATGGCTTGATAGTTCATCCAAAATGATTGTACCCATTTAACCCCCTACCAAGATAAAACATACAACATTAATAGCATCATAGAAGCCCTTCTCATGACCCCTCCCAGTCACTCATCCCTGTTCTTCCTAGAGATAACCTCTATCCAACTGCTAACATATAGTTTAGTGTTTCCTGATTTAGAACTCATATAAATGGAATCATGATTTGTTTTTTTAGCTCTTCACTCAACATTGTTTTCTAACTCATCCATGTTGCTGAGTGTCACCAGACAGCTTGGGTTTTATTTCTGTATTTGTTGTTGTTTGTACTGAGGATTGAACCTACAGGTACTTAACCATTGAGCCACATCCCCAACCCTTTTTATTTTTTATTTTGAGACAGGGTCTTGCTAAATTTCTCACAACCTAAGTTGTTTAGGTTGGCTTTGAATTTATAATCCTCCTGCCTCAGCCTCCCAAGCTGCTGGGATTACAGGCATATACCACTGCACATGGCATAAATCACTTTTTATACAGGCTGCTTTGCTTATTTAATAAGTATAAAACCTAAAGGTTCAGTCGAATGCAGTGATGCATGCTTGTAATCCCAGCAACTCAAAAAGCTTAGAGAGGAGGATGGTATGTTAAAGGCCAGCCTGAGCAACTTAGCAAGACCTTGTCTTGAAAAATAAACAAGACTGGGGAGGTAGCTCAGTGGTAGAGCAGCTGTGGGTTTAATCCTCAGTGCCAAAAATAAAGTAAAATAAATAAAATAAAAAATGAGCTTGATGGGGGCTGGGGTTGTGGCTCAGCGGTAGAGCACTTGCCTAGCATATGCGAGGTGCAGGTTTGATCCTCAGTACCACATAAAAATAAATAAATAAAGGTATTGTATCCAACTACAACTAAAAAAAAAATTAAAAAAATAAAATATTGGGGGGCACATGGGAGGATTAGATGAACTCTAGATGGGGCAAAGGGGAAACAGGGAAAGAGAAGGGGGTATGGGGGTAGAAAAGACAGTGGAATGAAACGGACATCATTACCCTGAGTACATGTATGAAGACATGAATGGTGTGACTCTACTTTGTGTACAACCAGAGATATGAAAAATTCGGCTCTATATGTGTAATATGAATTGTCTCAAATGCATTCTGCTGCCATGTATAACAAATTAAAATTTTTTAAAGTTGTAAAAAGAAGAAAAAAATGCTTATCTTAAATAGTTCTTTTTAAAATTTAATTTCCTATTTGATATTAGAATGATAATATAGATTTATAATTGTATTTTATAAATTTGTATTTTACTTCATGTTATAATTTTGGAGTTTTGTATTGGAAATGGATTAAGTATTTAGTTTCATTAATTTGTGATATAAATGTGAACATTGTGACTTACTATTATAATTCAGTAACTATCTTCAAAAATAAAATAAAAAGAGCTTGGGGTGCTGGAGTTGTAGCTCGGTGATAGAGCGCTTGCCTAGCATGTGTGAGACACTGGGTTTGATTCTTAGCACCTCATATAAATAAACAAAACAAAGGTCCATTGACAACTAAAAAAATGTACTAAAAAAAAACTGGGAATGCAGGTCAGAGATAGAGTGCTCTTGTGTTCAATCTTCAGTACCCCAATAAAAAATTAAAAATTGAGAATGAATTATGAAATAAATGTCCATCTTTTTTAGATGTTAATGGACCTTTATTTTATTCATTTATTCATATTTGGTGCTGAGAATCAAACCCAGTGCCTCACACATGCTAGGCATGTGCTATACCACTGAGCCACAAACCCAGTCCCTTAAATGTCCATCTTTAGGGAAATGAATATATAGAATCCAGTGTAATCATATGATGGGATACTAAATGATATAAAATGAACAGATGTTGTATATGTGTCAATAGATGTTGCACATGCGTGCACACATGCACACACATACACAAATAACAGAAATGACAAAGGATACATCGAAATTTGTGGTAATGATGCCCTTGAGTATTGGGATAGAGACAAGGGAGAGAACTGATCAGGACTTGGGTGGGGGATAAAGGGAACTGCAACTTATATGTAATATTTTTTCCCTGTATATTGAAAAAATCTGAGACACAGATGATAAGATTTGCATTTGTAAATTCTGGATACATTATGTAACATTTGATTTATTATCTGAATTTTCCCATGCTTATAAAATTTTTCATTTTATAAATAGTTTGGTTTCATTTTTAGAATTCAACTTTAAAAAAAATTTTTTTAGTTATAGTCAGACATAATATCTTTATTTATTTTTATGTGGTGCTGAGGATTGAACCCAGTGCTTCATATGTGCTAGGCAAGTGCTCTACCACTGAGCCACAACCCCAGCCCAGAATTCAACTTTTTGATATGTAAAGTATGTCTTGAAAGAAAAATAATTGTTTGAATATTCTTTTCCAATTCTAGTAAGCCTCTAGATAATGCCAGTAAACTTGCACAGCTGGTTGAAAAAAAACTTGAAGACTACTACAAGATTGATGAAAAGAGACTAATAAAGGTAATGTATAAAAGGCAAATAGTGACTATACATAAAATCTGTATTATTTCTTTATAAGCCGAAGCAGCTTGTTCATTCATTTTCTAGTATTGTTTTGGGAATCATTAACATAGACTTCCAATACTGATTAAAGAATCATTAACAGAGAGAGTAGTGCTCAGTGTGGTTTAGAGGGGAAGATATGGGCTTTGAAGTCAGCATTGTGTCCACAGCTTGGCTCTGCCATTTAGTTCATAGTTATATTAATTTGGGCAAATTATGTAACTTCTCTGTACCTAAGTTTTCTTTTCTAGAAAATAAAAGCTAAGAGAATACCTGTTTTTTTAAATATTTTTTAGTTGTAGATGGACACAGTAATTGTATTTATTTATTTTTATGAGGTGCAGAGGATCGAACCCAGTGCCTCATATGTGCTAGGCAAGTACTCTACCACAGAGCCATAACCCCAGCCTCAGAGAGAATACCTATTTTTTTAAATTAGTGAGAGAATTAAATAAGGTAATACATGTAAATTTCTTAGAATAATGTTTGCCATTGAGTTAATATTTAATAAATATAAAATTTCTGCTGTTATGGGCTATGTGACCTTGAGTTTTTTTTTTTTTAAATCTATTAAATGGATGAGATAATAAGTACCTTGCTTGATTGGTATAAGGATTAAGTTAACATGTAAGTATTCAGCACATATGGGAGGTTAATAAATAATAACTATTGTAATAAAGATAACATAATGTAATCAAGGCTAAGGATATAAGTCAGTTGGGAGTCTCCTGCCTATCATGCATGCGGCCCTAGATTTGAGTCCCCAGCATTGAAAAAAAAAATGCAATTAAAGATTAAAGTTGGAACCTGGGGAATACCAGCATATAGGTGTGGTTAAAGAATGAAGAGCTTGTGGAAACTGACAGAGGAGGTGCTAGAGAGAGGCCATATTTAATAGCTACAGAAAGAAAGAAAGGAATTGTCTATAGTTTAGGAGAGAAGATATTCCAGGAAACCATCAATTACAGTGCTATGTAGTACAACGTGGAATGAGAGAAGAATATATAGAGTACAATGGGAGTATGGATTGGGACTTACTTTATTCTCAACTGGAAGCTTGGAAGGCATTCTAGATGAAGAGGCCCTTGAGGTTCAAGCATGAATACACCAGGCTGGGGCTATAGCTCAGTGGCAGAGCACTCCCCTAGAACAGGTGAGGCACTGGGTTCAATCCTCAGAACCACATACAAACAAATAAGTAAAGTTTAAATTCTTAAAAAAAGGAAAAACAACATCAACAAAACTCTTAGAAAAAAAAATAAGAATGAGTACACCATAATAAAGTAGGAAGTCTGTTGCATGATTTTCTTGCAAGGAACAGGATTCCTTAGGTTGAGGCATAGAGAAAAAGGCAAAATTAACAACTAAACAACTTGCCTGGAATGGAGGATGTAAGTTTAGGTATGGTGTTAGTTGCTTTTATAAGTTTTTGGTTTGGAGGTCCAGTGAAAGCTGTTATTCTGGTTGTTATGAAGATAGAATGACTTCGTATAAACAGTATACTAAAACTTGTTGAATGAAGAGATACACAAACAGTATATTAGTAAATCTGTTTAATCTTTGATAATTTCAGTGAAAAAGTGGCAACATCCACAAAAAACAAATTTGTGCTTTCTATTCTAAGTAATTACATACTCTTCAAATGCTTGATACCTTTTATTCAAGAACCTGATAAATGTTACCTCTTTTTGGAAATCTTTCCTGACTTTTCATGCCAAGCAATACTTCCCCCTACATACTGTCATAAGTCCTAAGCCCTGATATAGCACTTAGATTGTATTTTTTCTGATTGACCTTTCCAAGGACTTGTAGCTCATATATATTGAGAACTTAATAATTGCCAGGCAATGTGCTAAGTGTTTCATGGTATAAATGTATTTGATCTGCACAACAATCTTATAAGGAAGATGTTATGTGATAATATTTTGTTTTATGAAGAGAGAACTGATATATAACAGGCTAAGAAATTATTCAAGGTCGTACATCAAGAAACTGATCAAGGGCTGGGGCTGTAGCTCAATGGCAGAGCACTTTCCTAGCATATATGAGGCACTGGGTTTGATCCTCGGCACCACATAAAAATAGACAAATAAAGTAAAGGCATTCTGTCCATCAACAACTACAAAAAATAAAAATAAAATAAGAAGAAAAGTGACCAAAGATAAATTCAAACCCAGATCTGATTCCAAATGCTGTGCTCTTAAATATTGTACATTACCATCTCAAAGTTTATTAAGAGTGATTTAGTCATCTTTTTGTCGCTGTGACCAAAATATCTGACAAGAACAACTTAGAGGAGGAAAAGGTTATTTTGGCCCACAGTTTCAGAGGTCTCAGTTTATGGTCATATTGCTTTGGGCCTGAAGTAAGGTGAAGAAAAGCAAAAGGGCATGAAGAAGATAACTTCTCAGCTGGTAGCAGCCAGGAATCAGAGAGAGAGGTAGGGGCCAGGGACTAGATAAATCCCAAAAACTGCACCAGTGACCGTACTTTCTCCAACTAAGTCCCATCTCCCAGTAGTTCATTTAGCTGTCAGTGGATTAATTCATCAAATTTTGGAGCCCCAGGACCATTCATTGCCTAAAAGCCCTATCTCTGAAGCTTTCTGCCTTAGGGATCATGTTTTCAACACCTGAGTTTTGGAGGGGACATTCCAGATGATAAGCCATAACAAGGAGTGAATTTAAATACATTTATTAAAGTTTAACGTATATGATTTACTTCTGCCTGATATATGTGAATAAATAGAAAATGTTTATCTTATCTTTTTTTGCTTTGAATAATAAGCCAAAGAATTTACTACTTTTGAAAATGACATAAAAGCAATACTAACAGTGAATTTTCCCAATACTTGTTTGCCATTGAGTGATTAGTGCTGTTTGTGAATTAACAATAAGTCTTTGTGATTTATCATCTTAGCTGGCACCAATGTATTTTAAATATCATAATGATTAAAAGCACAATCATTGGAATAGAACCAACTTGGATTTTAAACTCCATTGTGTGATTTGGACAAATTATTTAACTTTAAGCCTTAATGCCACATTGTCAAGTGGAGATAACAGTATCTGTCTTATAGGGTTGCTACAAGAACCTGAAATATTTTGAATAGTAAATGAAATAATGTATGTATTTCTTACTTAGCAAAATGTCTAATACAAGAGCTTAAATAGTAACAACTCTTCATAATTTACATCAGTTTTAGTGTTTATCAAGTTGAATTCTTAATAGATTTAGTGCAAGCTAAATATTACTTTTTTAAAAGAAATTTTGAAAATATTAAATGTAGTATTTTAATCTAAATATGAATATGTATTTTTTCCATAGTGTACCACTCAGATTTTTCTTGTCTTACTATAACTTCACTCTTTGAGGAAATTAACCATTTGTTTTGTTTTGTTTTATTGTATATTTTTGGTGGGGAGGATCAGAACTTAGGAAAAGTCTGCTTTTATTTTCTAAGTATATTAAAAATATGTTCCCCCCAAAATTAAAATTTCTTAAGATAAATTTATCTTGTTATTCTAGGGTAAAACTCATTCCCAGCTCTTAATAATCGATCGTGGCTTTGATCCTGTGTCCACTGTCCTGCATGAACTGACCTTTCAGGCAATGGCATATGATCTACTACCAATTGAGAATGATACATACAAGCAAGTATAACTTGAAGGGCATATAAAGGGCATATACAAACAGGATAGCATATGAGCATTTAATAATTTATGAAGGATCAGAAATTTGAAAAACTTGTAAACTTTCTTACTCAGAGACTACTTTTACACCTATAATCATAATCTTTAAAAAAACATATTGACTTTGTCAGCTTTTTGAATGTGTTTGCCTCCTTAACTAGTCTACAGCAAAACTACATTTAAACAGATAGAATTTGGACTTTTTCATTTATGTTAAAAGTAAACATCAGGGCTGGGGATGTGGCTCAAGCGGTAGCGCACTCGCCTGGCATGCATGCGGCCCGGGTTCGATTCTCAGCACCACATACAAACAAAGATGTTGTGTCCGCCGAAAACTAAAAATAAATAAATAAATAAATAAATTTTTTTTAAAAAAGTAAACATCAAGCTCACTGTTATATTTTTGGAAGCAGAAATGCTATTCAGAATGGTTTGCCAGTGATTATTCTGAATCATACACCCAAAAGTGTCTTGTCAATGAAATGTATTTTAAAAAATTAAGATATTAGAAAACAAAGTAGGATGGCTATTAATAATAGGCACAGTTTTTTACCTACTTACTCTTAAACTTAATTTACTTAACCCTTGATATAGCATATTTACCTTAAAAGTAATATCAGTTAAAAAGCCAATGAAATATGAATAGCTTTTCTATCATGCAACCATTTCACTTATTCTTGTATATCATTTATGGGTATGTGTATGTATACATTATATATGTTTTTTCTAATTGGCATTTTCAGCTAAGATTTACTACTTGAGTATAATAGTAAAAATGAAAATTAGTCTTCTGAAATTTTATGTTTAATTTTGTAGTTTTATTAAAAAGATACAAACAGCTTTCCTCCCAGTACCGAGGGTTGAACCCAGGGCTTTGTGCATGCAAGGCAAGCACTTCACTAAACTGCATCCCCAACCCTTTACAGTCTTTGATAATTATAGTATTTAATAATTTTTCTCAAACAAATATTGGTAAAGTAATTTTGTATTTTCTATTGTATTTTTAATTTGCATTCTGGTCACTCATATTTCTGAATTTTTCTGTGTGATTTGCGTTAATATTAGTTAACAGAAAAAGCAATATTTTTCTAATATGAAAGTCATTTTTAGCTGTTTACTTAGAATTTTCTGAAGGAGTATTATTTACCTTGGTTTTTCATTTAAGTCTATAAAACTGTACTCAAGAGATTTAAAAATGAATTAATAAGCTGATGGATAATAAAGAATTTTGACATATGTAAATAATATAGATATAAATTCTAACCTTGCTTTTAAAATATATATCTCTATAGGTTTGCTGGCAAGCACGGCAAGGTTTAGTTTATATTTTTTGTTGTTTTGTTTTTGTTTTTGTTTTTTTAAAGACACATGGCCTTTCCCAGAATTAAAAAAATTCACAGATTAGCATAAACTCCAGGTGCTCTGTCACAATTTGATTGATTGATCGATTGACTGGAATACTGAGTATTGAACCCAGGGGCACTCAGCCACTGAGCTATATAGCGCCAGTCCTTATTTTTTATTTTAAGACAGGGTCTTACTAAGTTCCCAGACTGGCCTCGAATTTATGATCTTCCTTTCTTAGTCCCCTGCAGACCTGGGTTTACAGGTGTGTGCCATTGCACCAGCTGATCCTGCCCTCTTATTTTGTATTTTTTATTTTTGAGACAGGGTTTTGCTGAGTTGCTGAGGCTGTTCTTGAACTTGATATCCTCCTGCCTCAGCCTCCCTGAGTAGCTGGGATTACAGGTGGGTGCCACTGTTCCCAGCAGTTTTCTTTCTTTCTTCTTCTTCTTTTTTTTTTTTTTAAAATATAGGACATGATTTATTACTAAAAATAAAAAATATTTTAGTTACCTCTGTGTTGCTAAATCCAGAAGTCAGTTTTCATAGCCTCCTTTCTCAGTATTATAACGTTCTAGTGTTCAGTTTTTGGAACTTATCCCTGTTTATATTCTTTCAGAAGCACACTCATTCCCAAGATTTTTCTGTTCTTGGATCTCAAATTTATGTCTATTCTAAACCTTCCTGAACTTGAGATTTATATATCCAACTGCCTTATTGAATATCTCATACTTGGAATGTCTAATAAACATCTTAAACTTGTATGTCCAAACCTGAGCTTCTGATATTCCACTTCATACTACTTTAACCAGTTTTCCCAATCTTAGTAAATGGTGGGTCCAGTCTTATAGTTACTTAAGCCAAAATTTTCAGTCATCTCTCTCACATTTTAACAGCCAGTCAAGTTCAAAAACATTGGATTCATTGGCAAATCTTTATGGCTACATTTTCAAAACGTATCCAGAATTAAAGCTAGTTCTAGTCCATATAATTTTTCCTATTGTTTATTTCGGTGTGCTTCTAAATGGTGTCTATTGCTTCTTTAGCCCATCTTCAGTTTCCCTTCAACACAGTGTTTAAAAAAAAAATCTTGGTAATACCTAGGTCAGTTTGTATGAAATCACTTCTCAAAACTTTTAAATAGCTTCCCATTTTCTTTCTTTCTTTCTTTCTTTCTTTTTTTAGTTGTAGATGGACTCAATCCTTCATTTATTTATTTATTTATTTTTATGTGGTACTAAGGATTGAACCCAGTACCTCATACGTGTGAGGCAAGTACTCTGTCACTGAGCCACAATCCCAGCCCAAGCTTCCCATTTTCCTCATAGTAAAAGCTAGAGCCCTTGCAATGGTCTTCAAGGCCATCATTTATGCTCTCCCTCCATTATTATTTGACCTTATTGCCTTTTACTTTCCCCCGTGCTCACTTCATTGTAGCTAGATTCACCTCCTTGCTGATCCCCCACCCAAATTTTAACAGAATCAGAATAATCAGTAAATTCTGAATATCCAGATTCTTTTGTTGTTCTTAGTCACCTCTTTAAATTTACTCTTAAGGGATTGTCATTATCTTTTGAGTATTGAGGCTTGCTGATAGATTAATCTTTGTAAATCACTTAAAAGTCAAAGGTATTATTTAACATTTCTATATGTCATGTCATGCATACATTGGAAAAAAAAGTAGACAGATGTGTCTTAGGATATATGTGTATTAATGTGCATACATATAAATAAAGATGTGGGCATAAAAAAGGGTATTATTTAAGTACAAAGTGGCATTTTAAATGACAAAAGTGCCCCCTGTCCTAAGTGCTGTCTTGTAATAAAGCACAGCCATTTTATCTTTGGGCATCTATAATTAAGACCACACAGGGGAATGATTTTATAGGTTGGACCTATAATTTTTTTGAGCTACAGAAAGTATTGTATTCACATAGCAGACAACTACAGGTATTGTCTGCAGTCCGAGCTAGGAAAGCTTAATGCAGTCCTTTCTAATTTTGGCTGAGGAAATTGGCAATCCCAAGGACAATGGATTCTTCCCAAGGGTGACTAGAATTAAAAGGGAGAAATTCCATTAGGAGAAGCTGTTTTGAATCTCATTTTGAGTGCTTTATGAACCCCTTGAGTTGCTGGTCACTTAAATAGAACTCATTAAAGCTATCATAGTGTTTTTATGACTATTTTATCTTTCACTTCTTTTCCCATTCATTAAAGAAGATATAAGTTACAGGATTGTGGAAGAATAAAGAAACAGATGTTAGATGTTTGTGAATTTTGTGTCAACTCTGAAATAACTTCCATAGGATTACATTGGGGTGACATTTCTGTTCTTAATGAATATTTGATAATTGTGCTATGATCTATTAACACATTGCAGTAGTGTTTTAAGCAGTTAGAACACAAATGGTTAGTATATTCAGTCTTGTTCTTAAAGTTGTTTGTAGGACATTGAATTTTTGCTTTGTAAATTTTATAAAATTTTGCCAAACTTTATAAACCTAACATTTAAGAATAAAAATATCTTGCTAGGTATAGCAGTCTGATTTTTAATGAAAGGAGAGCAGTATGGCTATACGTGGTGGCACACCTGTAATCCCAGTGACTCAAAAGGCTGAGGCAGGAAGATCACAAGTTTGAGGCCAGCCTCAGCAACTTAGTGAGGCCCTGTCTCAAAATAAAAAACAGAAAGAACTGGAGATGTTACTCCATGGAATTACCCCTGGGTTTAATCCCTGGTCAAAAAAAATAGCAATGTGCCTTAGTTTTGAGTAGGTATTCATCTTGAGTAGGTATTCATTTTCCTCCTTTAGTAATAGTCTGAGTATATTTACTTTTCAGTTTTTCAAAAGTATTTTTCATGAAAGTGTTTCTCCCACTTTTATGGGAAAAAAAATCCAAAAGTTTTTTGCATTTGTGTTCTTGTAGATACAAAACAGATGGAAAAGAAAAGGAGGCAATCCTTGAAGAAGATGATGATCTCTGGGTGAAAATTCGACATCGGCATATTGCAGTTGTACTAGAGTATGTGAACCCATTTTAATTTTTATTTCATATTTCTTAGGTATTCAATATGTTGTAGTACATTTTATAAATTTAAAATAGTTCTGTAAAAATATTCCACCTTAGAAGTTACAGAATTTCTTCACAATTTTACAGGGAAATTCCAAAGCTTATGAAGGAAATTTCATCAACAAAGAAAGCAACAGAAGGAAAGGTAAGCTCTTATTTAACTTTCAAAATAATGGTAAAGGTGAATTTTAAACTTTGTTGAATTTTTGTTTTATTTATTTAAATTTCCATTTGGGGAACATTCTAACACAGAAGTCAAGAAAATAAACACCTATGTACCTAAGTCTCACCAAAAGTTAGCATTTTGGGGTTGGGGATGGGGCTCAGCAGTAGCACACTTGCCTGGCATATGTGAGGCACTGGGTTTGAGTCTCAGCACCGCATATAAATAAATGAAAGAAACATCTATCAACAACTAAAAAAAAAATTTTTTTAAATTACCATTTTGTGGGGCTGGAGTTGTGGCTCAGTGGCAGAGCACTTGCCTCACACATTTGAAGCACTGGGTTCCATCCTCAGCACCACATAAAAATAAATAAACAAAATAAAGATATGTTCACGTATAGTTAAAAAAAAATTTTTTAAATACATTTTGTTTATCTTGCTTCATTAAAGTTGATTTTTAAAAGGTGATTTAGTCAATTTCAGTTTACTGTTGGGATTTTTATACTGGAGTATAATTTACAGAAGCAAAGCAAACAATTTTTTTTTTTTTTTAATTTTTGGTATCGAAGACTAAACCTAGGGATGCTTAACCACTGAGCATCATATCCCCAGCCCTGTTTATAGTTTATTTTGAGACAGGGTGTCAATAAGTTGCTTAGGGGCTGGGGATGTGGCTCAAGCGGTAGCGCACTCGCCTGGCATGCGTGTGGCCTGGGTTCGATCCTCAGCACCACATACAAACAAAGATGTGTGTCCACCGAAAAAAAAATAAATATTAAAAAAAAATTCTCTCTCTCTTTAAAAAAAAAATATATATATTAAAAATAAATAAATAAGTTGCTTAGCGCCATGCTAAGTGGTGAGGCTGGCTTTGAACTCATGGTCCTCCTGTCTCAACCTTCCTGGGATTACCAGTGTGCGCCACTGTGCCCAACAAGTATACAAATCAATGTACACTGGATAACTTTTTACTGATGTATATACCTATGAAACTACTACCTAAATCAAGATTAAAAACATTTCAAAAAGTTCCCTCTGCCTTTTCCCAGTTAGCAATCTGCCAGAGGTAAACTATTCTGATTTCTATCACCATAGATTAGTTTTGCCTTTACATAAATTTCACATATATGGAATCTTATGGTATATGATCTTTCTGTTTGGCTTTCATTTAACATGATGTTTTTGTGATTTACACATTACATCTTTCAATAGTTATTTCATTTTTGTGTGATAGTAATACCATTTTTATAAATATACAGATATGCTTTGCTTAACAACAGGGATACATTCTTTGTGATACTGAGGCTTGAACCCCAGGGCACTCTACCTCTGAGCTACATCCCTACCTCTTTTTCACTTTTTATTCAAATGAGGTCTTGCTAAATTGCCCACAGTGGGCTGAGGTGAACTTGAGATCCTCCTGCCTTAACCCCCACCCCTCAGTAGCTGGAATTATGAGGTGTGTCATGGCACCTGACTATAGGGATACATTCTGAGAAATGTGTCATTGGGTGATTTTGTCACAATGGGAATATCATAGAGTGTAGTTATGCAGACTAAGATGGCTGCATAAGTAGATAATATAAATCTTCTGAGACCACCATTGTATGTGTGGTCTATCATTGACCAGAACATTTTATACAGTACATGACTATACTGCACTTTGTTTATGTGTTTGTATTTCTCCTTTTGATGGATATTTGGACTGTTTCCAATTCAGGCAAATTTTGAACAAAGCTTCTCTGGATATTTTTTTTCATATTTTTTAGAGAATAGATGTCCTCTTTTTGTGGGATATGTTAAGAGCAGAATTATTGAATTATAGGGAATATACTTAGCTTAATAAATGACAAAAGATAATGCCAAACGTTTATAAAGTATTTGAACCAATTTACACTCCTGTCAGCAACATCTAAGTGTTCCAGCTGCTCTGTATTCTCACTATTCCACAATATTTTCAGGGTTTTTCTCCTCGCCCAGTTAAAATTTTCAACACTCAGGAGGCTAAGCAGGAGGAGTGCAAGTTCAAGGCCAGTCTCAGCAAATTAGCAAGGCCCTAAGCAACTTAGCAAGACTCTGTCTCAAAATAAAAAGGGCTAGGGATGTAGTTTAGTGATAAAGTTTAATCCCCAGTACAAAAAAAAATTATTTGTGAGGTGGTATCTTTTTATATATATCTTTATTTTATTTTTATGTGGTACTGAGGATTGAACCAAGGATCTCACACATGAGAGGCAAGCGCTCTACTACAGAGCTACAATCCCAGCCCTATGAGGTGGTATCTTATTGTATTTTTAATTGATTTTTTAAAATAAATGATAGCGGAATGCATTACACATATAAAGCACAATTTTTCATACCTCTGGTATATTCACACCAATTCGTTTCTTCATACATGTACACATTCCACCATCATTGCTAACCCCCTGCCCCTTCCCTTCCCTTCCCTTCCCACTCCTCTCTCCTTTCTAGAGTTCATCTATTCCTCCCATGCTCCCACTCCCTATCCTACTATGAGTCAGTAACCTTATATCCAAGAAAACATTTGGCATTTGGTTTTTTGAGATTGGCTAACTTTACTTAGCATTATCTTCTCCAACTCCATCCATTTACCTGCAAATGCCATGATTTTATTCTCTTTTATTGCTGAGTAATATTCCATTGTGTATGTATACCACATCTTTTTTTTTTATCCATTCATCTATTGAAGGGCATCTAGGTTGGTTCCACAGTTTAGCTATTGTGAATTGTGCTGCTTTAAACATTGATGTGGCTGTGTCCCCATAATATGCTGTTTTTAAGTCCTTTGGGTGTAGACTGAGGAGAGGGATAGTTGGGCCAAATGGTGGTTCCATTCCCATTTTCCAAGGAATCTCCTTACTGCTTTCCATATTGGCTGTACCAATTTGCAGTCCCACCAGCAATGTATGAGTGTATCCCTTTCCCCACATCCTTGCCAACATTTATTGTTGTTTGTCTTCATAATAGCTGGCATTCTGATAGGAATGAATTGTAATCTTAGTTTTGATTTGCATTTCTCTAATTGCTAGAGATGATGGACATTCTTTCATATATTTGTTGATTGATTGTATATCCTTTTCTGAGAAGTGTCTGTTCAGGTCCTTGGCCCATTTATTGATTGGGTTATTTGTTTTTTTGGTGTTTAGCTTTTTGAATTCTTTATATACCCTAGAGATTAGTGCTTTATCTGATGTGTGAGGGATAAAAATTTGCTCCCAAGATGTAGGCTTTCTATTCACCTCACAAATTGTCTCTTTTGCTGAGAAGAAACCTTTTAGTTTGAGTTCATCCCATTTATTGATTCTTGCTTTTAATTCTTGCGCTATAGGAGTTTTATTAAGGAAGTTGGGGCCTAATCCCACATGATGAAGATTAGGGCCTACTTTTTCTTCTATTAGATGCAGTCTCTGGTTTAATTCCTAGTTTCTTGATCCACTTTGAGTTGAGAGATAGGGGTTTAATTTCATTTTGTTGCATATGGATTTCCAGTTTTCCCAGCACCATTTGTTGAAGAGGCTATCTTTTCTCCTACGGAGGTTTTTGGCACCTTTGTCTAATATAAGATAATTGTAATTTTGTGGGTTAGTCTCTATATCCTCTATTCTGTACCATTGGTCCACCAGTCTGTTTTGGTGCCAATACCATGCTGTTTTTACTATTGCTCTGTAGAATAGTAGAACGTCTGATATAGTGATGCTACCTGTTTCACTCTTCCTGCTAAGGATTGCTTTAGCTATTCTGGGTTCTTACTGTATTTTTAATTTATGTTTCCCTTATGTTTTTAAGCTTATTAGCTGTTTGGATCTCCTATTTTAAGAAGTGCCTGTTTAAGTATTATTTCCATTTTTAATTGAGTTGTCTGTTTTTCCTACCAATCTGTAGAAGATATTTTCTGGATGAAGTCCTATATATAAGTCTTTTCATAAACAGAAGTTCTTAATTTTTATCAGTTTTTCATAGTGCTTTTGTGTTTTGATTAAGAAGTCTTTGCTTATCACAAGATCATTAATATATTCTTCTGTGTTTTCTTTTAGAAGGTTGATTAACTTTTACAAATCTATAATTTACTCAGTAATTTTGTTGTATATGTGAAGTAAGCATCTAAGTTCATTTTATTTCTATATAAAAAACCCAGTTACTCAAGCACTATTTATTGAAAAGACTGTGACCATAAATGCCTAGGTATATTTCTGATCTCCAGTTCTTTTCCTTGTTCAGTGTGTCTGTCTTTGTGACAATACTGCCTGTCTTAATGTACTTTGTATTAGTTTTAAAACTTGATATTGAAAATCTTTCAACTTTTTCAGGATCATCTTAACTTTTTGTAACTTCAGCATTTTTATGTATATTTTAGATTCTGCTTGACAATGTCCACAAAAACATTTCACTGAAATTTTTATTAAGTTACATGAATTTGTACACCAATTTGGGAAGAACTAATTCTAATGCTTATTTATAGATTGAATTTAAAAAAAAATTTTTTTATAGTTGTACACAATAACTTTTATTTATTTTTATGTGGTGCTGAGGATCGAACCCAGGGCCTTGCACATGTGAGGCGAGCACTCTACTGCTGAGCCATAACCCCAGCCCCTGAATTTTTAATATGTACAATAATGTCATCTATGAATAAAGAAAATTGAGTTTATTCCTTTCCAGATAATCTTTATATACATTAAACTATTTTTCTTAGTAGTTAATATCTCCTGCCTCTGGCTCATACCTCCAGTATGAAGTGGAATAGAACTGGTAGTAAATATCCTGTCTCATTCCCAACCGTAGAGGACATGTGATCCATGTTTCATTATTGAATATTATGTTAGTTTTAGGTGATTTTAGTTGTATCCTATATGAGACTAGAGTAGTTCCTTTTTATTCTTAGCTTGCCAGCAGGCTTCTTTTTAAATTTTTCTGTGTTTTGTGTTTTTTTTTTTTTTTTGACTGGTGCATTATAGTTGTTCATAAGAGTGGAATTTGTTACATATTAGTACATGCGTATCATATAACAATATAATTTCATTTCACCAATACCCCTCTTTGCTTTTCATGAGATCACTATCCACCTTTCTTTTCCTTTTTCCTCTCTAGCTTCTACATATGAGAGAAAACCCTTGACCTTATAAATTTGGCTTATTTTGTTTAATATAATGGTTTCAAATTCTATCCATTTTCTGCTTACAGGTTTTTAAATGTGTGTGTATGTTTGTGTGTGTTTTGCTGGGGGTAGAACTCAAGATCTCTCACATTCTAGGCAAGCACTCTACCACTGAGCCACATCTCCTATACCTGTTGTTTTTCTTTTAATAAGGAAACATTGTTGGGATGATTCAAACCTTCTTCTTCTTCCTCTTTTTTTTTTTTTTTTTTTACAACAGGTTA
>NW_026000081.1:1738899-1775199 GCF_001458135.2 Marmota marmota marmota
TTTTTTTTTTTTTTTTTTTAATTTGTACTGGGAATTGAACTCAGCAATGCTCAACCACTGAGCTACATCCCCAACCCCCCTTTTTTAATATTTATTTTTTAGTTATAGGTGGACACAATGTCTTTATCTTACTTTATGTGGTGCTAAGAATAGAACCCAGTGCCTCACGCATGCTAGATGAGTGCTCTACCTCTGAGCCACAACCCCAGTGCTCCCAACCCTGTTTTTACATTTTTTAATTTAGAGAGAGGGTCTCACTGAGTTGCTTAGTGCTTTGCTAAGTTGCTGAGACTGGCTTTGAACTTGCAATTCTCCTGCTTCAGCCTCCCAAGCAGCTGGGATTACCAGTGTGCATACTACACACAGCTCAAGTGCTTTTTCAATATTGTATTTTTTCTTCTTTGTTCTATTAATGGGGATGAATTACACTTAAATATTTTCTAACATTAAACCATCTGTGCTTTACTAAAATAAACTTTACTTGGTCACAATGCATTATCCTTTTTCTGTATTGCTGGATTCTACTTACTAATATTTTGCTTAAAATGTCTGTCTCCATGTTTATTTTTCCCTGGCTGGGCGCCATAGCGCATGCCTGTAATCCCAGTGTTTCAGGAGGCTGAGGCAGGAGGAACATAGGTTCTTTTTTTATGAAATTTTTTATTACTGTGTCATGTTATCTCCAATATACCTTTGAGTATCCTTTTTTGTTGTTATTATTTTTGTTTTTGTACTGGGGGTTGAATCTAGGGACACATAACCACCAAGCCACATCCTGTCCCTTTTTATTTTGAGACAGGGTCTCTCACTAAATTGCTGAGACTGGCATTGAACTTGTGATCTTCCTGCCTCAGCCTCCTGAAACGCTGGGATTACAGGCATGTACTACCATGCCTGGCTAATATACTTCTTTTAGTTATTGTACTATGTATTTTTAATGTATGGCTATTTTATAAAGTGTATTACCTTATAGTACACTTTTTGCATGTCATACATAATTCAGAAACCTTATAATAGTTTGGCTCCATTTTCTCCTTCCTTTTTTGTGCTTTTGTTTCATGTGTTTTACTTCAGTGTGTGTTTGTTTCAAACACTCAGTGGACTTATATTGCCCACATATGTATCTAGACTTGTGTTGTTTATTCTCTATTGCTGTCTAGTTTTTTCTTCTTCTGGGCTGGGTTAAATTCTTTCAACATTCTTTTTGTCTAAGGACATCTTTGTTTTGTAAGTTTTTCACATACTTTTGCTGGATTTAGAATTTATAGTTGGGAAGTTTGTCCCCCTTCCCTCTTTTTATCAATTTAAAGATTTCAGTATATTACTTTCTAACTAACGTAATTTCTGTTAAAGAAGCCAGCTGTCATGTATCATTTTTTCTCTGAGTGCCTTTAGTAATATTTTCTTTGATTATTAGCAGTTTGACCATGATAATGCCTTTCTTTCTATGTGCAGTTTTCTTGGCATTTATCCTCCCTGGGGTTTGCTGAGTTTCTGTAATTACTGGGTTGACAACTTTACTCATATTTGTAAAATTCATGGCCATTAGTTTCTCACATCTTGATTTGTTCTATGGCACTGAGGTTTGAATTCTGGACCTTCTATAGCTAAGCATACACTTTCCCTCTGCACTCTATCCCCAGTACCACATCCTGTGTGATTGAATATTGTCTGTTAATCTATTTTTTTGTTAACCTCAATAATTCCCTACTTCTGTCTTCTCATGTCCAGTCTGCTATTAATAAACCCAAATAATATAAAATTTATCCTTATAGTATACAGTTTTGACAAATGCATACTCTCATGTAACTTCCACCACAGTCAAGATACTAGAATAGCTCCATCACCCCCCAGAATTCCCTCATGCCCTTTGTAGACAGTCTTTGAACTCTACTTCCCCCATCCCCTGGCAACCACTGATCTGTTTCTTATCTCTGTAATTTTACCATTCCCAGGTTGTCATATAACTGAAATAACCTACTATGATTTTTTTCATTTAGTATAATGTACTTAATATTTATCTATGTTACATGTATAGGAGAGTCTATTACTTTTTATTCCTGATTAGTATTCTATTTGCATGGATGTTTATTACCAGTTTTAGAGTATTTGAGTTTTTTTCCCCTGAGTTTTTGGAATTCATGAATAAAACTGCTTTAAACATTGTTTTTTTCCCACAGTGGACATTCACATCTATGAACAGATATTTTCATCCTCTTAGGGAAATACTTAGGAGTAGGGTTGCTTTGTCATACGGTATACATATACTGAGATTCATAAGAAACTTCCAAGGTGTTTTCCAAAGATGGGGTAACATTTTGGAGTCCAACCAGCATGGTATGACTGTCATTCATTGTTTTCGATTTAAAGTCTTATAATTAGTTTTAGGATATTCATTGAATTTTTAAGAAATAAATTCTAATTCTCTGTTGAAATATTCCATTTTTGGATCTATGTAGTCCATCTTTTCTTTTGCTTTCTTCAGTATTAACATGTTACTTTTAAATCTTCGCTAACTCCAATGTCTAGATCTTCTTGGGACTACTTTTGATTGTGTGGTAGTTTCCAAGTCATTTTATTGTGAATTTGATGATTGTTTCTTGAAATAGTAAATGCTATCCAAAATAATATTAAAATAGCTACCATTTTTCCTCTCTCAATCTTACCTCCCTCCTTTCTGCTTCCTCCCTCCTTCTCCTCCCAAGAGACAGTCCACTGAGCAACCTCACTTAGGGATTCTCCCTGCAGATTTGAGTCATTTCCAAGGAATTCTGCTGGAGTGGGGAAAGCCTCTGGAATCTCAGGATGACTAGGTTAAGGAAATGGTATAGTGTCTGTGGGGGAGAGACAGCACCTGGGGCAAGAGTTTACCCCAAAGAAAAGGTTGTCTGAAATGTTCACAGTTCATTCTTTAGCCTCAAATTATGACATTTATTCCAAGAAAAAAAATTACAAAATATCCATCCCTTGGTTTCTTTCCGTTCCCCCTTCCAGGATTGAATGCTGGCTGAGGCTATGTGGTAGGGCAGCCCTCACATGTGAGGTCATCAGCAACACTCAGATGCATCTTCTCAACAGAGGTATCTTAAAAGGTCATGATGTCCCAAAGAGTCCTCTTGTTGTTAATAGCCACATCCTTACTGCCAAAATCTTATAGCAAAACCAATTCTGTGTCTGTAGTTTTCCCTGTTGGTGGGAAAGTCATAGTTGATGACTAAAGAAAACTGTTGCATGTCAGCTTCTCTGGCCAGCATGTCACTGGTAACCAGTATTCTTCTAGAGCCTGAATGGAAATCCCTCATGATCACATCTCATTCTTGGTCTTTATCTCCATTCATGGCAGAGACAGTGAAGTTTTGGGCATGTATCTTCTTAGTGAGCAATCAACCTTCGTTCAGGTGTTGATGAAGATGCCTGCCTGGGTGATAGTCAGTTTCATAAAGTCACAGAGTGTGTTCAGCTTCCACTTCTCTCATTCTGTGTTGATAGAGAATTGGCAGACACCCTCCAGGATAAACTTTTCCTTTCGACAGGAATCGGGAATGGGGTCTCTCATGAACTTCTTTGTTACCCCAAGTACCTCAGAAGGCATTATAGCTGGACACCCCAAAATTACTTAGGTATTGCTGTTGAGCTTTGGGAATTTGTCATAAATCTGCTCCTTGAATCTATAGCTTTTAACATTTCAACAGCTTCATCCAATATAAACATATTAATATTGGGGAGCCAGGTATCTCTGATTATAATAGCATATCACATAGTCAGGGGTACCCATAATGATATGGTCACCTTCCATCTGTAGCTTCTGCACCTCAATACATATATTGATTCCTCCAGTAAGGATGTGATCAGAGGTATAGCCACCTGAGTTTTCTCATCCAATTCTTGAGTGGATTCCAGTACCAAGGCCTGTGTAGCCTTTAGATCTAATTCAGTCTGTTACAGAATCAAGATGGTAAATGTTGTCATTTTTCCAGAATGAGTTTGAACGTTCATGTTAAACATCATGGTAAAACTCTTAATACGAGGAATAATGACTTGCTATTGCATTTCAGAGAACTTTTCAAGGCCATTGGTATAGATGCCATGAATGAGGGACTCTTGAGAGATTTATGTCATCAAAGTTGTCAGCAGTCTTCATTCCAGTTACTTTTCTTTTTTCTTTTTTTAAATTATTATTATTATTTTTTGCATTACAATTCTTAATACACCTCCAGTTACTTTTTTTTATTAGTTGTTCAAGACAATACAGCGATCTTGACATATCATACATTTGATTCAAATAGGGTATGAATTCTCATTTTTCCATGTGTACAGATTGCAGGATCACATTGGTTATACATCTAGCAATCCTAGAGTCAGTTGTATTCTGCTGCCCTCCCTATCCTCTCCTCCCCTCCCCTCCCCTCCCATCCCTTTTCTCTACCCATTCTACTGTGACACTTATCTCTCTCTCTCTCTTTTTTTTTTCCCTTCACTTCCAGTTACATTTGATGATGCCTTCAGCCTCTCATAAGGCTAATGTTTCTGGATTAGGAATTCTGATTTGCAGGCATGATTCTTAGAAACTTATTGACTATTTTATCACTTGGATATTGACCTCTTTCCTGTTCTACTTACTAATTTTTAATTGTGTGTTAGACATAGTGTATTATACATTGCAGAGACTCCAGATAACGTTCTCTCTGCATTAAGTGTTAAGTTTCATCTGGCAAGTAGTTAAATTGCTAAAGAATAACCTTGACTATGTTGAGACTTCATGTTAGGTGGTGTTTATGATGAGTATATTTCACTTTTGCACTTAAGTCCTAGGTCATAGTCCTAGGACTAAATGTTTAGGGTGTTCAATTAGGTCTCTACTTTGAATCTGAGAATGTTAATATTTTCTTAGCACTAAGACCCCTTCAAATCTCTGTGTAGTAATTAACCCAATAGTTGTCCACTAGGCCTCTGAGAGTTCTGCCCTGTATGTGTGCAGATTAGGGGCCCAAGGACACCATGCTATACATTTTGGGTTATATTCTACCTGGTTCCTTTCTCTCTGGCACCCTGCTCCCCAAATCCTACCTTAGCAGTTTCAAATGCTAATCTTTTTTTTTTCTTTTCCCAGAGAGATAATTGTTTTCTTCTTCTCAGACTTTACTTTCAGTGTGGTTTGGAAAACATCTCCAGGGAGAAGTCAGGGTGAATGCAAGAATCACCTTCTGTACTTTCCTTCACTCATAACTGTTTTTTATCCGTTGCCTAAAAATTCTTGTTTTATTTATTTGTCCATTCAATTTTGTTTGTAGGGGGAGAGTAATTTTGATATCATCTATTTTGTCTTGACTAAAATTAAAAGCTTCATAAAGTTTTCTTTTAAAAATTTGCCAAATGTAGCCAGATATGGTGGTGCATGCCTGGAATCCCAGCAACTTGGGAAGCTGAGGCAGGAGGATGGCAAGTTCAAGGCCAGCCTCAGCAACTTAGCAGGACCCTAAGCAACTTAGTGAGGCCCTGTGTCAAAAATAAGAAAGGCTGGGGATGTGACTCAGTGGTAAAGCACCCCTGTGTTATCCTCAGTACCCAAATATAAATGAATAAATAAAATTTTGCCAAATGTTTAGTAAATTAACTAAATTTAGTAGCTTAACTAATACTTCAGAATTTAAAAGTTGTAGCATAGAGTAAATTAATCATAGGTTTACTCAAAATATTTTTATTTTTCTTAGACATCACTTAGTGCTCTTACCCAGCTGATGAAAAAGATGCCCCATTTCCGTAAACAGATTACCAAGGTAAGCAATATTGTCTGTAAGGTATTGTATTGTTATTAGTTATTTGATCTAGCCAGTCCTGTAGTTAAGATTAGCAGTGACTTTCATGGAATATTTTTTGTGCATTGTCCTCTAAAACTCTTAAGATTGAAATATCCCAATATCTAAGCTTTCCAATAACATTTCTACATATGTCATTTAGATTTATTCAAATCCAGCATAGACTTTTTTTGTCTTTATCTTGAACTGCTAAGCAGAATAATTTTAGTATTTATCAATCTCATAGGAATTCAGCAGTATATTGACCAGTGGTTGTCATTCTACATGTTACTTTATATTAGTAGTTATATATTAATAGATTAAGGAGGTTTTAAGCTGGTGGGGGCAGGGGGCTCTGGTAAACTTTTTTTTCCTCTGTTATTCCAGGTCTTTTTCCATATCACTGTCAGAATAACTTTTATATACTTTTATCATGTTGTACTCCAGTCAGAACCAATGAAACCTTTTCTGTTGGTCTTTAGGGGCTCACTGTTTTGGGGGGTTTTGTTTTTATTTTTGTTTTTGTTGTAAATGGACACAATATCTTTTTATTTATTTTTTTTATGTGGTGCTGAGGATCGAACCCAGTGCCTCACACATGCAAGGCAAGTGCTTAGCCACTGAGCTACAGCCCTAGCCCCTCACTGTATTTTTTTGTCACCTTATTTTTATTCTCAAATTCATCACAAATTCAGCACTTCCATTCTAGTTTTTGTTGATTATCTCCCTTTATTCCCCCAGACATCTAGTTATTAATCTTGCCTTCATCTTTGGTGTAAAATCATAATATGAGGTAGCTAGGCGAACATTATCCCCATTGTGCAGACAGGGAAACTGAGGCTAAGAAGATGTGGTGGCAGTGGGCTGTGAGGTGGAGGTGTTTGGCTTGAAGCCAAAACAGTCTGATGGCAAGGTGCTTTACCTCCCTGAGCCATAGTGGACCTCACAGGCACTGGCAGGCACTGGGGCTGGTTGGGGATCCTGGCCTCAATGTGCTTTGCACACAAGGCCAGGTGCTGGCAGGCGGTATACAGAAAGTACACAGGTGACAGACTGCTTGCACATTGCAGCAGAAGTTCACATGCAGCACTTGTAGCATGTGCCAGCGTGCCACCATAGCCTGCTTGTTCCCATTGATCACATCAATTTTCACTTCCTTTCTTGAGCTGTTTCCCTTACTTGTAGTTTACCTTCTTTCACAATGGTTTTCTCCATTGTTCTTTTAATATTATCATTTGCATTAAAATGCTTTAAATGATTGATTTCTTCTGTTTTTCAGCAAGTTGTTCATCTTAATTTAGCAGAAGATTGCATGAATAAGTTCAAGCTTAATATAGAAAAGCTCTGTAAAACTGAACAGGTATGAGCAAAGTCAGAAATACTTATGTTTATAGATTTCCATAATGAACTTTGTAAGTTAAAATGTAATACTTTGCTGAATACAATGGTTGATTTTCTCAAAATCACAGACTCTTAGAAGGAGACCAACTTAGACAAGCATGTTAATACATATAAATCATTTCCCAATAGTGTTAGTCAACTTGCTGTTCCTGTAAGAAATACCTGAGACAATCACCTTATAAGGAGAAAAAGGTTATTTTGCTTCAGTTTTGGTTTGTTGATCAAAACTCAGTTTTTTAAAAATATTTTAGTTGTAAATGGACACATACCTTTATTTTGTTTATTTGGGGTTTTTAAATATTTATTTTTTAGTTGTAGTTGGATACAGTACCTTTATTTTATTTATTTTTATGTGGTGCTGAGGATCAAACCCAGGACTTCACACATGCTAGGCGAAGCCCTACTGCTGAGCCAAGACCCCAGTCCTGTTTATTTAGTTTTTTTTTATGTGATGCTAGAGAGCAAACCCAGTGCCTCACACATGCAAGGCAAGCGCTCTACCACTGAGCCACAACCCTAGCCCCTCAAAACTCAGTTTTGTAGGTTTCAGTACATGATCAGTTGGCCTTGTTTCTTTTTAGTCCTATGGTGAGGCAGCACATGGCATCAGTACATGTCAGAGCGAAACTGCTTGTATTGCAGCCAGAAATCAAAGAGGAAGAAAGAACGGGTATGAGTTCTACTATCCTTTTCAAGGGCATACCCCCCCAGTGACCTAAAGATCTCCCAGGAGGCCCCACTTCTTAAAATTTCTACTACCTCCCAATAGTGCCATGTTGGTGGCGGTATCTTAGTAAACAGTCCTTTCTAATCCATGATTATGTATTTTGGTTGAATGGAGTGATTTAGGTTTGGGGAGCATTATTTGAGTACAGGATTAAATATAACACCCTGCAGAGAACTGCATAGGCACATTATATTTGTTTTAAGAAGCTTTATGTATAATGTTTCAACCAATTAGATCATTGTACTCTTCACAGAAACAGAATGCAAGTTGTATATAATATTAACTATTCTAGTAGCCACATTAAAAAGGGAAAAAGAAAGTACAATTAATTTTCACAATATGTTTGACTTGGGGCAGGGGTTATGGCTTAGTGGTAGAGTGCTCACCTAGCATACGTGAGGCACTGGGTTCGATGCTCAGCACCACATAAAAATGAAATAAAGATATTATGTCCACCTACAACTAAAAAATAAATATATTTAAAAAATATGTTTCACATAACCTGATATACCCAAAATATTTCAACTTATAAACATAAAATTATTAATGAAATATTTTACTTTTTTCACACCAATTATTCAAAATCTGGTATTTTACTCCCAGAGCATATCTTAATTCAGATTGACTACATTTCAAGTGCTTACTAGCCACGTGTGGCTGGTGGCTACCATATTGGATAGCATAGGTTTAGATTAATGATTTTCTTCTCTGATTTACTTTTTGACCTTTTGCGTTTTGTACAACAATAGTTTACAAATGATGTCCACATTTTCCTGTGAAATGTGTGTTCTGGGGGCTGGGGTTGTAGCTCAGTGGTAGAGTACTTGCCTTGTACTTGTGAGGCCCTGGGTTTGATCCTCAGCACCACATAAAAATAAACAAATAAAAATAAAGTTAAAAAAAGAAAGAAATGTGTGTTTTGTTAAAATTTGATGACTTCATAATAGGTATTTTTAAATAAAAAATGAATTTGGTATATATTTTTTTTAGTTGTAGTAGGACACAATACCTTTATTTTATTTATTTTTATGTGGTGCTGAGGATTGAACTCAGGACCTTGCATGTGCTAGGCGAGTGTTCTACTGCTGAGCCACATCCCCAGCTCAAGACCACTGACTTTTATTTTCATTAAGGACCTGGCACTTGGAACTGATGCAGAAGGACAGAAGGTGAAAGATGCTATGAGAGTACTTCTTCCAGTTCTACTCAACAAAAATCATGATAATTGTGATAAAATAAGAGCAATCCTACTTTATATCTTCAGTACTAATGGTAATTGATATTTTGTTTATTTTCATTAACACATTAAAGTACCCAGTTCTACAATGATTTTTTAATAAATAGTTTTCTACTAATCATAAGAGAATCTTTGGAAACTCAAAGGTAGTGGCTTAAGTTGGTTAAGATAAATACAAGGGAAAATAGGAATTAGAAGACTGAAGGGGACATAAATGGACTGTTTGATTTTTTTTGTTTTGTGGTTTTTTTTTGGACTGTTTGGTTTTTCAAAAGCTTTATTTGTGGTATATGTAACCTAGAATTGATTGCAGTAGCAATTATGTAAATTGAGTACACACTAATATTTTTTTAACGTATCTAAGGAACTACGGAAGAAAATTTGGACAGGTTGATCCAGAATGTAAAGATAGAAAATGAGAGTGACATGATTCGTAACTGGAGTTACCTTGGTGTTCCCATTGTTCCCCAAGTAAGAAATCTTACATTGTGTGTGTGTGTGTGTGTGTGTGTGTGTATATATATATATATATATTCTTACATATATGTATGTGTGGAGTTTTTGAGTTAATCATGTTGGGTTTTTTTAAATGTGGGAATTCATATAGACAGTCTTCTTAATTTCATACTATAGATTTTGACTAAGCAATTAAAACTTAAAAATCCTGATTTCTTGTCATTTCCATATGAGAGTAATTTGGACAGATAACGATTTTCTAGTGAATTTGTATTCTATGGGTTCTGTTATAATTTGTTCTTTATTCTTTTCTCTTTAATGATTCATTTATAGCAATTGTCATTTTAGTTATACATTTGAATTGGAATATAGCACAAAAAATAATTATATTCTCTTGCTTTAAAAATCTAGGCTCAAAGTTAAGTTTGGGAAGAACTTCTATTTAGAATCCCATTCTTGGGCTGGGGTTATAGCTCAGTGGTAGAGCACTTACCTAACACATTTGAGGTACTGGGTTCAATCCTTAGTACCACATAAAAATAAATAAATAAAGTAAAGGTATTGTGTTCACTTACAACTACAAAAATTTTTTTTAAAGATTCCCATTCTTTCCAGAATCCCATTCTTTCCTATTATTTTGATACTTTTATTTGAATAAATGTATTTCCTTATGCTCTCATAAATTTTAGCACTACAGCTCAAATATTTTTTTTACATTTTTTTATTAGTTGCTCATGACAATACAATGATCTTGACATATCATACATTTGAAATCATAAATTTCTCATTTTTCCAAGTGTACAGGTTGCAGAATCACATTGGTTATATGGCCACGTATATACATACAGCAATACTAGTGTCTATTTTATTCTACTGCCCTTCCTATCCCCCCTTCCCCTCGCCTCCCCTCGCATCACCTCTCTCTACCCAATCTAATGTGACACATTTCTCTCTTTTTTTTTCCTTCCCCCTCACATCATCATACATGTATTTTGTATAACGATGAGGGTCTCCTTCCATCTTCTGTGCAATTCCCCTTCTCCCTCCCATTCCTTCCCACCTCTCTTCCCTATTTAGTGGTAATCTTCTTCTCATGCTCTTCCTCCCTGCACAGCTCAAATATTGTTCAGTGAAGTTATGTGACTATACCTACTTCATTTTTTTTTAAGGAAGTACTTCCACTCTTGATTTTTTGTTCATTTGTGTTACTGGGGATTGAATACAGGGTTTAGTCCTGTACCACTGAGCTATATCCCCAGCCCACTCTTAGTTTTAAGTCAAATGCAATATAATATTTTCTGATAAATTAAATATCTTTGTTAGGAAGCATAAGATTATTATATTACTGAATAAAATTACTGGGTTTTTAAAAATATTTTTTAGTGTTGATGGACATTTATTTTATTCATTTATTTATATGCAGTGCTGAGAATTGAACCTAGTGACTCACACATGTGAGTGACTACCTCTGAGCCACAACACCAGCCCCAAATTACTGGTTTTTAATTTTTTTTTTTTCCTCTATTGATATTAGTCTCAACAAGGCAAACCATTAAGAAAGGATCGGTCTGCAGAAGAAACTTTTCAACTTTCTCGATGGACACCTTTTATTAAAGATATTATGGAGGTAAATATCATTAAGTTTCTACTTACTTCTGAATGCCTTCTGTAGAGCACTCTTGAACTCTTTTTATGTTTAGCTGTCATTGGAGTATGTCTAATGGGGCAGGAATTTTCTGCAATGCTTGGTGGATTCACCAAAAAAGGCTACATCTGGGTCAAAGGAGGAGAGGATGATCTTGAAGATTCTTAACTAAGAAAAACACACCACTGTATGTCTCAAAATAAATAAGTAAATAAAAATAAGCACACATCTGCTTTATGAAAAGCAATACCATTGTTTTAAATAACTATAGGTAGTATAAGTGGAATTATGTGAATGAAAATTCAACAGAACAACATTCACATATATACCACTGTTAGAAACCATTAAATGCCAGTACTCTTAGTAGTATATTAGTGATTAAAATATAAACTTCATATAGTTGCTATTAGATCTAACATATGAATAATGCATTTAGAACTGTTTTTTTCCTAGAAAATAGTATTCAATTATAGGAAATTGTAAAATGAACTAATTTAAAAATTACCTTATGAGGGGGCTGGGATTGTGGTTCAGGGGTAGAGTGCTCCCCTAGCATGGGTGGGACCCGGGTTCAATCCTCAGCACCACATAAAAATAAAGGCATTGTGTTGTGTTCATTAAAAAAAAAAAAAAAAGCTCTATGCAAAGCAGAGAATTACGAAGTGAACACAGTAGGTATTTAAAAAAAAATTACCTTATGAGCTCAATAAAATAGTAATTTATTCCAGCTTTCCTTTGACTTAAACTTCAATTTATACTTTCCTCTGAGTGCTAATTTGGTACATATTACTATGATTTTTTTTTTGTTTTGCTAGATTAATTCATACATGTGTAAACATACATGAAAAATCTAAAGAACTTAGTTTTCTGCAATGTAACTTTTTTCCCCTTCAGCAATTACAGAAAACTAAGTGATTTATCTTAAGCTGGTATTTTAAAAATAAATATTTAAAAATCACTTTAACAGTAATTTGCTTATTAAATCAGTGACAATCTTGGGCTTGTAGGATTTCTCCTGAAACACAATTTCTTCCTCTCTTATGATCTTATTGAAATAGTCTTGACTACTTTGTGCTCACTTCTTGTGCCTGCTTGTCTGTACCATTTGTATTGTTTGTAATACAGTGATGTCCAAAAAAATTATTATTATTTTTTGTACCAGAGGATGAACCCAGGGGTGCTTAACCACTGAGCTACATCCCTAGCCCTTTTTAATTTTTATTTTGAGACAGAGTCTTGGTAAATTGCTGAAAGCCTGCTAAGTTGTTGAGCCTGCCTTGAACTTGGAATCCTCCTTCCTTAGCCTCCCGAGTCACTGGGATTATAGGCATGCACCACTATACCCAGCTCCAAAATTTTGATCATATAGACCTAATTATAAAAAATGTGAACATGAATCTTTTTATAAGTGATAGATTAACATACTAATAAAGCATATATAATCTCTGTATAAAATATATTCATTATACTTAAGTATATCGTAAAATGCACCACTGAACAAAGGGAAAATTCTAGCAAATAAAGTGAAAAGAAAAACTTTCTTCATGTCATTGGATTGTTTTGAGTATCTCTAAGCCGGGTGTGTGCAACCTACTTTAGAGTCATTGCTGTTAATGACAAAGTCTTGAAGGTATGTCAGAACTGGGATAGTATTTAGAACCCCTAGCACTCTGTAGTTAAAAAAGGTCCTTGTGCCAATGCAGGGACCTTCCTAATGAAGAAAGATAGGTCTGCAATAAATAGTAGTTGAATAAGTAAGTAAATGATAGTGTTAGTTTTTGAAGCAACTGAGTTTCAGAAAGGACCAATCTTGGGGATGGGGTAGTGGCTCAGCGGTAGTGCGCTTGCTTAGCATGTGTGAGGCACTGGGTTTGATTCTCAGCACCGCATACAAGTAAATAAAAATAAAGGTTCATCAACAACTAAAAAATATTAAAAAAAAAGAACTAATCTTGTTATCTGTTTATATTCTTAATGTTTTGTTATCTGTTTATGTTCTTAATGTTTATTTATTATAAATACAAATTTTGTCCTTCACTCAAAACAAACAAATCTTCAACTTAAAATATCTTTTTAATGGTGTTAACTCTTTTCTTCTCTAGGATGCCATTGATAATAGATTAGATTCAAAGGAGTGGCCGTATTGTTCTCAGTGTCCAGCAGTTTGGAACGGCTCTGGAGCTGTAAGGTAAAACTTATAAATGAAAGTCAGTGAAATTTTCAGTGTGATGCTACAGACTAATAATTGAAAGTAGTAAATAGGTACTCTCGTATTTGGCAACTCTCTTTGAAGCATATAGTCACATCAGAGGTAGTTTTTCTTTAGCTGTAACCTATTTTAAATGAGTTCAGGTAAGCAATATGAAAACATAGTTTATTTAAAAAAATATTTTAATAAATATTTCATTTATTTAATAAATAAAAAGTCCCCCACCTTTCTTTTCAAATAGCAGAGGCCTTTTTGACAATTTTTATGATGGAATATTTGAAACATTCAGAAAGATATAGAAAATATTATAATGTATTCCCTTATACTCAAGTACCCAGCTTAACAAATAAATCATTATAAATATAATTCACACTTCCTATATATTACTCTCTACTTTTATTATTTTTCCTTTCTTCCCTATCCTTAATTTTGTGTTTTTAATCTGTCTTTATGCTTTTCCTATCTATATTTGTATCCTAAACAATATTTTGAGTTATGTTTTACAATAATTTTTTTTTTTTTTTTTAATCTTTGGCTTTCAGCAGTTTAATTATTTTGTGTCTAGGTACAGTTCTTTGTGTTTATTCTACCTGCAGTTTGTTGAGTTTCTTGGATTTGCAAGTTAATTGTTTTTTAGATTTTTTAAAATGTTTTTTATTAGTGCATTACAGTTATACATAACATATTTTTGATTGTGTCTTTATGATGATAAATTCAGGAAGGTTTCAGGCATGATTTCTTCGACTTTCAAAACTCTTATTATGCAAAACATTGGAGGACTTGACACTGCCCCTAGGATCACAGAAACTCTGTTTTCTTTTTCTTTCTTTCTTTTTTCTTTTTTTGTTGTTGCTATTCTTGTGATATGTAATACCTACTTGTCTATATTTAGGTTCACGGATTTTTTGGATATGTCAAATCTGCTTTTGAGACCATCTGCTGATTTTTTCATTGCACTTAACATACTTTTCACATTTGGTTCTTTTTTATTTTCATCTCTTTCTTTTTCCCCTTCTTATTTGGAATGCTGGGGAATCAAACCCAGGGCCTCACTAATGTTAGGCAAGTACTCTACCACTGAGCTTCACTTCAAATCCTAGTTCCATTTCTGTTGAAAAACCCTATTGGTTAGTGATTTTTTTTTTTTTTNTAGGGTTTTGTGTACTTTGTTTTTGTTTTTTTGTTTGTTTTTTATTGTTGTTTTTGTTTGTTTTTTTCAGTTGTAGATGGACATGATACCTTTTTTATTTATTTATTTTTATGTGGTGCTGAGGGTCCTAACCCAGTGCCTCACATGTGCTAGGTAAGCCCAGTCCAGGATTTTGTACTCCTGCTACTACCACCCCACATTACTGGTTTTCACAGGCAGTTTTAAATCAGTAAAGCTGTATTTTTTCTCATCTGAGAAGGCAGAGCAATAGAAGTAGGTTGCAGTCCTGGGCTAGAAGACCATTCATAATGACTACCACCTTCTTTACCTGGTAATTTAGGAAATATTCAAGAATAAATGCTTCTCAGTTTGTTGTCTGCCTGTCAACAATTTCCAGTTGACCTGAAATGTTTGGGTTCCCCACACACATACACAATGTCATCTAGGTTTATATACTTGTTTTCTCACAGGGAAATCTCCTGCCCACTTTGTTTCACCATGACTGCAAGTCCTTTCTACATTTTGTTCTTTTTATTTGGGTTTTTTGTTTTGTTTTGTTTTTTAGTACTGGGATTGAACCAGGGAGTGCTCTACCACTGAGTTACATACCCAGTTCTTTTTGTTTTTTGAGACAAGAGTCTTGCTAATTTGCCCAGGCTGTCCTTGAATTTACATCCTCCTTCCTCAGCCTCCTGAGTTGCTAGGATTACAAGTGTGCACCACTGCTCTCAGCTTTTTTTTTTTTTTAAGTGGGGGAGGATACTGGGAATTGAATCCAGAGGTGCTTTACCACTGAACTGATCAACAAAGTCTGAAATTAGTGTTTCTACTCTCCTCTTGAACAATAAAAGAACCTTAAAACAATTTAATGCAAACCACATACCCTTAAATGTTATATACATTTTTTTTTCCTCCAGTACTAAGGATTGAACCCAGGAGTTCTTCGCCACTCATCACCAGCCGTTTTTATTTTTTAAGACAGAGACAAGCTGTCCTTAAACTAATAATTCTCTTGCCTTAGCCTTATAAGTAGCTGGGATTGTAGGTGCCTAGCTCATATACTTTGTTTAAGTTTACCTTATATCTTTTTTACCCCTCATATAAATGCCCAGCATTATTTTTTATTCAGTTCTATTTGAATGTTAACCAGTTACTTGCTCAGTGCTTTCTTGCATCCTCAGTTGTCTTCTTTCCAAACTATTTCCTGTTAGTTGTTTCAGTGGAGGTCTGTTAGTGGTAGAGTATTCATGGTTTTATTTGTCTGGAAATATTTTCATTTGGCCTTGTTCTTACATGGTAGCCTTAGATGGCTATGAATATTTAGGTGCACAGTTCTGTTTACCCAACACTTGTAGATAATATTTTGCTGTTTTAGGTCTTGAGATAGTTGTGAAGGAGGGTGTGTTTTCTCTCAGCCTTGTTACACTATTGTGGGTAATTTGCCTTTTCCTGATTGTTTTTTGTCTTTGGTATCCTATACGTGCCCTATACTAAGTCTATCTAAAGATTTATTTTTCTTTCCTTATATTTGTTTTCCTGAATTTGGGGATTCACATCTTTCATAAATGCTTCCAGTATGGCCATTTCTTTAGTCTTGGTTTTGTTTGAACTCCTCATTCTATCTAAATATCTCTTAATTTATTTCTGTGTTTCATTCTGGAAATTGTTCTTTGAATTTAGTTTTCTTTCAAATTTAGTTTTCAGGTCTTTAGTTATCTCTTAAATTTGTGCCTAATCTATTTAAACCATCTCTACAGTTTTATTTTTTTGTTTTAGAAGTTCTTATTAATTTTTCAAATATACTTGTCACATAATTATTGTGAGCAGTATTATCTTCTTTTCTTTTGCTTTCTTAACTATTCCTCTCCCTTGAAAAATTTCTTAAGTCAGCCTTATTGTGTGTTGAGAGCTAAGAGTGTGTCTTGTTCCAATTTTCATTTTTCAAATCCAACTACCGATTTTTTTCCCTTAATTTACTACCATCATTCTTGCCAAAGGCTAGGCAAAAAACATTATTAAAAGTTTACTGTGGGATCCCATATTCCAGGGCCTTACAGGTCATCTGGAACAGTGACCCCCAAAGTGGTCTATTGGTTATTTATATTTATATATATATTTTTTTAAATATTTATTTTTTAGTTTTAGGTGGAAACAATATATTTATTTTATTTTTTTATGTGGTGTTGAGGATTGAACCCAGCGCCCCATGCATGCTAGGCTACCTCCAAAAGGAGAAATTAAGCTTTTTGTTAATATATACTAGTATACACATATAATTTATGAATTAATGTTTATAAATGTATGTAAATGTTTATTTTTGAAATATGTACCTTCCAAATAGAAGCTCAGAATTTTTCTTTTCCATATTTTTTATTGGTGCATTGTAGTTGTACATAATAATGGAATTTTTTGGTTACATATTCGTACATGTACACAATATAACAGTATAATTAGAAGCTCGTTTTTTCATTTTAATTTTTTTATATACATGACAGGATAGTATATTTTGACATATTATACATGCATGGAATATAACTTAGTCTAATTAGGATCCCATTCTTGTAGTTTTACATGACGTGGAGTTTCACTGGTCATGTATTCATATATGAACACAGGAAAGTTATGTCAGATTCATTCTACTCTCTTTCCTAGTCCCATCCCCACTTTCTTCCCTTCATTCCCCTTTGTCTAATCTACTGAACATCTGTTCTTCCCTCCTTCCCGCTTGTTGTGTGTAAGAATCTGCATATCAGAGAGAACTTTGGCCTTTGATTTTTTGGGATTGCACCCAAGGGCAGGCAACCACTGAGCCACATCCCCAGCCCTATTTTGTGTTTTATTTAGAGACAGGGTCTCACAGAGTTGCTTAGGGCCTCACTAAGTTGCTAAGGCTGACTTTGAACTTGCTTTCCTCCTGCCTCAGCCTCCCGAGCCACCGTGCCCTATGGGACTGCTTATTTCACTTAGCACAATAGTTTCCATTAAGTGGCAAAGAGTCATAAAGTCATTCTTCTTTATGGCTGAATGATACTACATCATGTATATACCACATTTTCTTTATCCATTCATCTGTTGAAGGGCATGTAGGTTGGTTTCATAGCTTAGCTATTGTGAATTGAGCTGCTATAAATATTGATGTGATTGTGTCACTGTAGTATGCTGATTTAAGTCCTTTGGGTATATACTGAGGAGTGGGATAATTGGGTCAAATGATGGTTTTATTCCAAGCTTTCCAGAGTGGTTGCACCAACTTGGAGTTCTACCAGCAATGTATAAGTGTACCTTTTTCCCCACATTCTTGTATTCTTGATATTACTTGTATTCTTGATAATTGCCATTCTAACTGGGGTGAAATGGAATCTCAGTGTAGTTTTAATTTGCATTTCTCTAATTATTAGAGATGTTGAACATACTGTTGACCATTCATATTTCTTCTTCAGTGAAATACATGTTCCAGTTCCTTTGCCCATTTATTGATTAGCTTATTTGGTTTTTTAATTTTTTGTAGAAGCTCAAAATTTTTACCAGTAGAAGATGTAAACAAAAAAATTAGTTCTTATACTCTAAAGCAGTCCTATCCACTAGAACTTTCTGCAGTGTTGGGAATGTTCTCTGTTTCACTGCCTAGCATAATAGTCACTAGCCATAGTGGATTTGGGTTACTTGATATGAGTGAGTGAGGAACTGAATTTTTTATGCTGTTTAATTTTTCATTAATCTCTTTGTGGTTAGTGGCTACTATACTGAACAGTGCAGATCTAGAAAAATCTGGGAGAAGAAATGACTAAAATAAGAGTTATTATTTATTCACTGCTTACTCAGTACCTGATTATATACTTCCTGTGTCCTATACAATACTTCATTTAGTTCTTAAGCAAATTTCAGGGTTTAAAGAGAGGCTTAGAAATTTGCTGAATATAATAGCTAGTCAAAAATAAACAAAATAAGGATAGAAACCTGTGCCTAACTTTACAACCCAGCCTCCTACCATCATATTTGCTGAATTCCAGGAATATATCAGCTCCAAATCCGTATGTGCCCCACTTCCCTTTCATATCTTCAAAACCTTACTGTTTCAATGCCAGTTACCAGTTTTTCTTTTTAATTTCAGTAAGCTGCAGACTTTTCAGGTACATTATTTCTTCGTATCAAATAAATACGGGAGGATGTTAGTTCTACTTTAAGGTTAAAATGCTAAGCTAGACAGGACTATCCTAGCTAACTCTGGGTGCTCTAGTCATACTGTAGTTAGGTCATTTCCTTAAAATTAATATATTTGGGTCAGGCAAGATATATGCCTATAATCCCAGCAACCCAGGAGGCCAAAGCAGGAGAATCTTAAGTTTGAAACCATTCCAGGCAACTTATTGAGACCCTGTCCCCCAAATTAAAAAGGCTGGATAGGTGGCTCAATGTTAGAGTGCTCCTGGGATCAAGCTCCAGTACTGCAAAAATAAGTAAATATTTTAAAAATCAATATAATTGGTATCACAGTTGAATTTGATTAAATTGGGCTTTTTAAAAGTCTTTAAAGTATAGGTTTGGAAATGTTTTTAACATGTTCACTTTTTCCTTTACTTTTAAGTGCTCGCCAGAAACCTAGAACCAATTATTTAGAACTGGACCGAAAAAATGGATCAAAGCTGATTATTTTTGTAATTGGAGGAATTACATATTCTGAAATGCGTTGTGCTTATGAAGTTTCTCAGGCACATAAATCCTGTGAAGTTATTATTGGTAAGATTTTTGTTTCCCTTTTTTTGTATTTTAAAACAAATACTATATACAAAAATGAATATGCAAAATTGTGTCAGTTTTCATCAATTAAGACTAAATTGATGGGCTGGGGATGTGGCTCAAGTGGTAGCGCGCTCGCCTGGCACGCACGGGGCACTGGGTTCAATCCTCAGCACCACATAAAAATAAAATAAAGATGCTGTGTCCACCAAAAACTAAAAAATAAATATTAAAAAGTCTCTCTCTGTCTCTCTTTCTCTCTCTCTCTCTCTCTCTCTCTTTAAAAAAAGACTAAATTGATGAATGCAAAAATAAATTTTCAACCATAAAATGTGTTTTATATGATTTGATATTTTTGATTATTTTATTTTATTTATAGGCTTGGGGATTGAACTCAGACATCTCATGCATGCTGGGCAAGCACTCCAGTGAGCAACATCCCCACTTCTTTTACTTTGAGACAGTGTCTTGCTAAGTAGCCCAGGTTGGACTTCAATTTGTGATCCTCCTGCCTCGGCCCCTGAAGTAGCTGAGGAATTACATATTCTGAAATGCATTGTGCTTATGAAGTAGCTGGTCTTACAGGCTTGCACCACTGTGCCCAGCTTGATAATTTTATTTTTAAATATTCTGATTTGGGGGAAATAACCTTGTTCCTTTAAAATATTATATCCTATGATTCTGTTTGCTCTGATCACTAAGTAATTTTGGACACATAAATACATGTTTACTTCAGAAATATTAACAAATTTTTGTGGACATGAATGTGACATTTTGTGGACATTAATGCCACATAGGTAAGGCCTATGAGGAATTCAGTTTAAAGAATTTCAGTTAAGCTGGGTGTGATGGTGCATGCCTATAATCCCAGCAACTCAACTAAAAGTTGCTAAGACAGGAGGATCTCAAGTTCAAAGCGAGCCTCAAACTTTGTGAGGCCCTAAGCAACTTAGCAAAACCCTGTCTCAAAATAAAATGTAAAAAGGGCTGGAGATGTGGCTCAGTGGTTAAGTGTCCTTGGGTTCAATCCCTGATACCAAAAAAAAAAAAAAGAACTTCAGTCAAAGCCACTGATGGGTAAACTCTCCTGACCTGTGGAGGTTCAGGATTTATATGTCAGTATTGCTTAGACGTTCTGTTACTAAATGACAACTATTGGGGTTCTGTTATGAGAATAGAGAAAAATTCTCAGTTTTGCTCTTTAATATGTGGTACAGGGGCTAGGGTTGTGGCTCAGCGGTAGAGCACCCACCTTGCACATGTGGGGGCCCTGGGTTCGATCCTCAGCACCACATAAAAATAAATAAAACAAAATGGATGTATTGTGCCCATCTACAACTAAAAAAATTTTTTAAAATGTGGTACAAAGTAGACAGAACACTAGGAATTGGCTGTGTTTCTGATGGATTACTGAGCATGTTCAGAGACAAGGAACAATTGAACTAGAGCAATATAGGCATATTTCAGGAAGATGTCTATAGAAATGTTGTTAATTTGCCCCAAAGCTATTGCACTTTGCGTATTTGAAGGATAAGACAAAATATTAAGCCAAGGAAAATCAATTTAATTGCTGGCCTCTGAAAATTTATCTTTTCTCTTTTCTTCTATCAGGTTCTACACATATTTTAACACCCAAAAAGCTGTTGGATGATATAAAGATGCTGAATAAACCCAAGGATAAAGTCTCCTTTACTAAAGAAGAGTAGCTTCAGGGGAAGTGGTTTAGAGGTTTTTTAATTAATATGTTCAATTAAAAAAAGAAAATGTTACTATCATGTAATTTAAACAATGTAAATGTTTTATGGAACAATGACTTTCAAATACATTTCTTAAAGGACTGTTTATGATTATGTATTGTTGGATTTGCCACCTTTAATAATTTAAATATTGTTGCTGCTTTATAGGTGATAAGATATTAAAATGCTTTCTAAACTTTTGTTTTAACCTCTGGAACAGAATTTCTTAAAGTTATGGGTAATTTTTTCACAGCCCCTTGTGTATATATATTAATCATGTATTAAATACTTATCTATCTTATGCTGAAGTATAGTTTTTTTTGGGAAAAATGATTTTTAAATGAAGATATAAAAGTAAAAACTGTAAATGTGTATGTATGATAGAATTATTTCCTATTAATGTAGTTTTTCTTTCAACTGAAATTCACAGTTTTATTTGTAAAATAATTGAGTCACTGAGTGATTTCATAGTGTACTGTCTTGCTAGATACTTCTAAAAAACACAATTTTATGTAATTTTTAAATGATGTATGTTTAAACTAGAAAACCAAAAATAATCATGAATATTCTGAGAGAAAATAAAATATATAATTACAAAAATTATGGGTTTTTTTCCTGAGAAAGAAGGGGAAAGTTGGAAAGTTTAAAAATTCTAAATTACAATTACAAAAAGAAAAAGAAGGTACCATAAAATCCTACCAAGATAACTCCTAATGACCTTTTTAAAAAACGATGTGATAACTGCATAAGGTTACATCACATAAGAATATGTTTGCAAATGTGTTTGTGTTATTCAAAGGTAACATCTTCATTTTAAATCTCTCCTTTTACTTGACCTAAGAGTGTTCTGTCATTTGATGGACCATAATTTTATGTAGTACTCATGTTCAGAGTTTTGCTCTTAGAAATAAAGCTTTTAAACGAAGCATTACTCTGTGTGTGTGTGTGTGTGTTGCTGAGTTTTGAACCCGGGACCTCACACATGCTAAGCAAGTGTTTTATCACTGCTACACCCATAGCCCTATTTTTTCATTTTTATGCAGATAGATCCATTTGTTTTTCTTTTTGGTTTCAGAATTTCATATTCTTATTCTAAGATAATAAACTCACTCATGGTTACTTCTAGAACATTTTGATAGATTCATGTTTTTTTATAAATAATTTTCATCTATCTGAAATTTATTTTAATATAAGAATATATGTTAGGTATTGTCTCTTGGCATTTGGTATTAGGTCCCATACCTCCCACCAATGTGAAGCTTTGCAGACTTGTAGGTTCTGAAAAGTTTAGATTCTATCAATAATATACATTTGGTCAAGATTTGGAAGATAGAAAGGAGGTAGAGGCCATCTTCTTCTGTGGCTGTGCAAGTGTAGACAGTTGTTTGTAGCAACCAGATTCCAGGTTAGTGTCTTGTCACCTGCTTCCTGGGTAAGAGGTAATGCTGTTGGTGGTGGCAGCAGCATTAGCTTTCTGAGTCACCGTATGACCTTGAGTCTCCAGTTTCTGCTCCTGCAACTTTTTTAGCAATTTAGTAAAAACCCAATTCTATTAAATCCCTTTCTACTTGAAGTATCTAGAGGGGTTTATTTCCTGCACAGAACCCTCACTCATGCAGAATTTAACACAGATCCAACTTTATTCCTTTCTAGGCAAATGTTGTACCACATTTTATTCGGTAATCTCTCTTTCCTCAACTAATCTGAAATACCATCTTTATCATAGAATAAATCTATTTCTGGATTTGTCTAAATTGACGTGTAGTTTGTGTTTCTTTTTCCCTATTTCAACATATTGTATATTTTTTGTTGTTTTGTTTTGCTTTACTTTTTTTGTGTTGCAGGAGATTGAACCCCAAATCCAAGGCTTTGCACGTGCTAGGCAAATGGTCAACCATTGAGCTATATCTCCAGCCTTCATGATATGTTTTAATACGTAGTGGTAGTAATCCTTAATATTTAAAAAAAAAAAATTCTGTTCTTCTAGATGAATGTTAAATATCATTTTGTTGAGTTCCCCAAAATGTTATTTTGATATTTTCATTAAATTCATAGATTAACTTAGGAAAAATTGAAATCTTTGTTATATTTTAACTTTGATACAAATAATGTGGATGTTAGGACTGAGAATGTAGCTCAGAGCAAGGCATGCCTAGCATGTGCAAGGCCTGGGTTTAATCCCCAGCATTGCAAAAAAAAAAAAAAAGTAGAATGTCTTTAAATCTTTTTTTTTCTTCCATTTTTTAACATTGGTGCATTACAGTTGTACATAAAGGTGGGATTCATTGTTATATATTCATATATAGGCACAATATTTTTGTCTAAATCTTTAAAAAATCAAAATTTTTCTTTATATAGGTACTGCACATAGTCTTATCTTTTTTGGTTCCATTGTGGGTTGGATCTTCTATTCTTTTTAAATAGGTTTTTAATATATAGAAATTTTTATTTATTTTTAAGTTTTTGAAAATTTTTTTGATATATTATTTTCCTAATTTGCTATTTAAGTACTGATAATAAAATAATATGTAAATGTTTACTTAGTGTTTTCTATATTCCAAACACTGTTGTTGTTGTTTTTAAAATTCTTATACAGTTCTAATATTTTTTCCTATTTCCATTTTTGTTTTTTGATACTGGGGCTTGCACTTACGGACATTCAACCACTACTACTGAGCTACAACTCCAGCCCATCATCTCCATTTTTAATTTGACAAAACTGAGGCACCAAACTTGACAATAGATGTGAATATAGAGAGGAAAGTCTTGGCATTAATAAACAGCCCTTTTCTTTCAATGTCTGTAATAAGAATAGTACTTTTCCAGTGAGAGAATTATTTCTGATGTTTTCATTTTACCTGAGAGTCTTGAATGCCTTGGTTACTCTCTGCCCAGAGTTGGAATCTGTGTGGAATATTTAGACTAACCTAATGGCCAGTGACAAATGGAATTGAAAATGTGATGCCAGCAAATACTGGCCTGTTTATATATACTTAAGTGTAGAATTAGAGAGATACTTTAATGATCTCATAAGCTCTTAATATTTAAGTTGACTTTTTTCCCCAGAGTATTAGCAATGATGGGTTCTGATATCAAGTCCATGAAAAAGACTTTTGTTACTGCAACTAACGGAAATTATTTATTCACTATCTCTTAACGCTATAATTTTTTATTATTTATTTATTTATTTTTAACATGAGCTCTCTTTTATACTTACTTCCTGTTGAAATTCACTTGGTAGTTTTGCTTCCTGTTGAAATTCATTTGGTTTATAAAATACAGTGGATTCACATTGTTCATACATATTGGCAAAAAACAAATAAGAAAAATATCTTCAGTAATTCTGTTCTTAGGCCCTTGGCATCTACTGCCCCAGGATCAAAGAAGTAATTCACAAGGGCACAAAATTCTTGGATTTGAGCCCTAGAGGAGTTAATTCTAGCAGTTTATTGTATAAGATGCAATGCCTCCATAATTCAGTTCTGCACTAGATATTTTGTAACCTTTGTTGAGTCCTGTCAGGATATAAGGATTTCTTCTAAAACTGAAGGAGCAAAAAATGCCTTCCTCTTACAACAAAATTACTACCAAAATAATTGTGATTTTAAACATAAATATATATTCATAAGTATATATTCATATTTAGTGTAAATTAGGTCTATTTTATATAATTCATTAACAAGATTACAATAGAAAGGAATAACAGAAAGGTGAGTTTTCTTTTGCATGGTTTAATTATTAACTAAAGTAGATGGCCATAACTTTTTCCTAGAAAAACTTTCTACAGATAATCTCTCCCTCTTGGCAGCCCAACAGGCAGAACACTGCTTACTCCGTGGAGTAAGTGCACAGTGAAGACTGCCAGCTGTTTATATACAGCACCACTGCCCTTAGGCAATCCTGAGCCCCTTGGCTCACAGCAATAGGGATACAATTTTACTTAACAAGCTGGTTTTTCTGCTTTATTACTGGAACAGAATTAGAAGAAAGGTCTGTAAGAACTGACACACACATGCATGAGAGAGGAGACAGCCAAGGTTACAGGATCAGTAAGTATAAAATTATCCTTATAAATCAAGGCCTGTAACTTTAACAGAACTCCTAAATGACATTGCCCTATTTCTTTATTTCTTAAATTAGCCACATTGCAGTGATTGCTGGTAATGATTCACAGTCATCAAAAAGCTGTAAAATGACATTTAGAATATGGTTTAATAGGCATAGATGAGCCATGTTTTTAAATAAAAATGATTACACTTGCAAGTTTCTATAAAGGTCCGTTTAAAGAATTAGGAATATTCATCAATGGTAGTTATTTCTAACCATAGTTCCATGGGTTTGTTTCAGTGTAACCATGAACTTTTAAAAATTGTGTATATGCACATATTTCTATGGGAGGGCAGAACATGGGGGAAGGGGAACTCCATATCTTTCATCAGATTCTCAGAGATGAACCCAAAAAAAGATAAAGGAGTAGCTGGATGCAGTGGCAAGCACCTGTAATCCCAGAGATCACAAATTTGAGGCCAATCTCAGCAATTTAGTGAGAACTTCAGCAAATTAGCAAGACCCTATTTGAAAAAAAAATAAAAAGAACTGGGATGTAGCTCAGTGCCCCTGGATTCAATTCCCGATACCCCCCCGACAAAACATTAAGGACTAATGAATCATCTAAGAACACTTCAACCAAACCAAATTTGAAGATAGTGATACTTAGTATATAAAACACTATCAAGTTATGATTAAGTTTAATTATGTTATGAAGCTAGAAGTCTGTTAGAGCTACTAGAAAACGAAATTCCAAGAAATTGAATTTATATACATTGCCGGTGGGACTGCAAATTGGTGCAGCCAATATGGAAAGCAATATGGAGATTCCTTAGAAAACTTGGACCAGAACCACAATTTGACCCAGCTATCCCACTCTTTGGTCTATACCCAGAGGACTTAAAAACAGTGTACTGTAATGACACTCCCCCATCAATGTTTATAGCAGAACAATTCAAAATAGTCAAACTGTGGAACCAACCTAGATGCCCTTCAAGAGATGAATGGATGAAGACACTGTGATTGATATATGTATATATAATGAAATATTTTTTAGCAATAGAAGAATAAAATTATGGCATTTGCAGTAAATGGATGAAGTTAAGAATATCATGCTAAGTAAAGTAAGCCAATCCCAAAAAACCAAAGGTCGAATGTTTTCTGATAAGTGGATGCTAATCCATAATGGGTGGCAGGGCATGGGATGAGTGGAGGAATTTTGGATCAGCCAAAGTTCCCCATAAAACTGAGGAGGGGGGGGACATGGGATAGTAAAGATAGTGGAATGAGACGAACATCATTATGCTAGGTACATGTATGATTGCACAAATGGTGTGACCCTACTTTGGGTTTAACCAGAGAAGTGAAAAATTGTGTTCCTTTTGTGTACAATGAATTGAAGAATATTCTGCTGTCATGTATAACTGGTTAGGATAGATAGATAGATAGATAGATAGATAGATAGATAGTTGTACATTCTGCTATCTTGTATAACTGGTTAGGATGGATGGATGGGTGGGTAGATAGATAGATAGATAGATAGATAGATAGATAGATAGATAATTGAGTTTAATGATCCAGTTGGCCCCCCACCTCCTTTTATGTGGCACTAGGGATTGAACCTAGGGCCTCACACATGTTAGGCAAACACTGAGCTACCTCTCCTGTCCTATTTTTGTTTTGAGACAAGTTCTCAAGAGTTTCCCAAGGCTGGCCTGGAATTTGAGATCCTCCTGCCTGAGCCTCTGGAGTAGGTGGGAATACAGGCATACTCCACTGCACCTGGCTAGAAGGGACTGCTTTATGGTGCCAGCTCATGTTGACTGGGCCCCTTCTGACTAGTTACTGTGAATCTTCTGGGGTATTTGTTTTTAAACTGAAAAAAGAGTTTTGTTTTTTTATGGGGGGGGGCGGGTATGTGCTGGGGATTGAACCTGGGGTCACTTTACCACTGAGCTACATTCCCAGTCTTTTTTTATTTTTTATTTTGAGACAGGGTCTCACTAAATTGCTGAGGCTGGACTTGAACTTCCAATCCTGCTGCCTCAGCCTTCAAGTCGCTGGGATTATAAGCATACATGTACCACCTTGCCCAACTAAACTATCGCATTTCGAAGTTTAGTCTGACTACATGGCATCTAGCAGGAGTGACTCCATTCTAGTTTGGTTTGGTCTACTACAGGAGCTTGAAACAAAAGGGAGCTATCACAAATTTTATGTAGTAGAATATATACAGCTTAAGCTCCCTTTTCTCTTTCACAATACTGCCTTAAGTCATTGCTGTCTTCTTATATTACCACAGCCAAAATTAAATTTAGCCACAAAGTCAGTTACTTTCCAGTTGGCCTTTTCATTATCTCTTCCATTGTATCCTAAACCAAGATCCAAGCCCCAAAGTTAAAAATAACCCATTGTCCAGCCTGCTAGACAAACAGCAACTGCCTTGGTTGGCACAAAACTTTGAAGTGGGAGTGCATTTAACTCCTTCCTCACTGCTGAACCAAATTCTAGGGGTTGGGAAACTTTTTGTTGAATGTTAAGAGTACATGAAAATTTTCCTATGTTCATAAATGAATACATGGCCAGTGTAACTCCACACCATTACAACCACAAGAATGGGAAATTATACTCCTATATATATAATATGTCAAAATACATTCTATTGTCATGTATAACTAAAAAGGACAAATTAAAAAATATAGAAAAAATTTTTAAAAAGAGTGTGTGGAGTTAGGAGACCTCCCAGGAATAATCTGCTGCTTTGTCATTAGGAGGTAATAAATCAACAGCTTGCTGTTGTTGGGTGCTGTGGTGCACACCTGCAATCCCAGCAGCTTGGGGGAGGCTGAGGCAGGAGGATTTCGAGTTCAAAGCCAGCCTCAGCTACTTAGCAAAGCTCTAAGCAGCTTAGTAAGACCCTGTCTCTAAATTAAAAAAAAAAAAAAAAAAGCTGGGGGATGTGGCTCAGTGGTTGAGTGCCCCTGGGTCCAATCCCCAGTACCAAAAAAAAAAAAAAAAGCTTGCCATAGCATTCTGTGGGGAATGTTATCAAATGTACTTAATTCCTGGTATGCAGTTTTGATTATCTTTTTCTAAAATTTCATTAATCTAGGACTTTTTTTGATTATTGACTTCAAAAAATTCTTAAACAGTAACTTTAATTCATAATATAAGCATATTGTAAGAATATCATACAGCATAGTAAATAAAGAAAAAGTGAAAATTCCTCTTCTCCCAAAACTCCCAGTTTTATTTCCTAGAGTCACTTAAGAATTGTGTGCATCTTTCCAGCAAATAGGTATATCCTGTAACAAAACATGCACAAATGTGGTCACACTAGATATACTGTTAGGTCACACTAGATATACTGTATATTTCTTCATTATCTGCCTTGCAGATAATCCACCTCTTTTCAGTGGCTGCAGAGTATCATTTGTTAATCATCATACAGAGTATTTAAGATTCGTTGTCCCTAAAGGTGCTACAATGATCCAGAGCCCTTCTTATACCTGTATGGTAACATATTGTGTGGATTATCTATAAATTCCAAGTCAAAAGATAAGTGCTTTTTGAATCTATAGATTTTGGTAACTACAAACAGCCCCTGACTTGCAATTGTTGGATTGTTAATTCTTTCAACTTTATGATGGTGCAAAATTGATATGTATTCAGTAGAACTTGTACTTCAAATTTTGAATTTTGATCTGCATACCCTTTCTTACTAGTGATATGTGGCATAATACTCTGTTAATGCTCTTAGTGACAGCCAGCCACAGCTCCCAGTTAGCTGAACAGTCACAAGGGGAAACAAGTGATACTTTACCGTGTGTGTGTGTGTGTGTGTGTGTGTGTGTGTTGTTAAGCAATGGTTTTTTGGGTTTTGTTTTGGTATTGGTACCAGGGATTGAACCCAGGGACACTTAACCACTGAGCCACATCCCCAGCCCTTTTTTATATTTTATTAGAGACAGGATCCACTGAGTTGCTTAGGGCCTCACTAAGTTGCTGAGGCTGGATTTGAACTTGCAATTCTCCTGCCTCGACTTCCCAAGTCACTGGGATTACAGGTGTGAGCCACCACGCCTGGCTAGCAATGTTTGGTAGGTCAGGTGTTTCACACGCATTTTTTAAAAATATTTTTAGCTGTAGATGGACACAATATTTATTTTTTAATGTGGTGCCGAGATTCAAACCCAGCACCTCACACATGCTAGACAAGTGTTCTACCACTGAGCTACAACCCCAGTCTCTCACATGCATTTTTTACTTGGTATTTTCAGTTTACTATAGGTTTATCAGGATGTAAAATTTCCTTCATAATGGAGGATCATCTTTATTAACAAACTGCTTTCCAAAAAAGCTTCACCAACTTATAATTCCATCAACGTTGTATAAGAACACCCATTTGTTTCCATCTTCACTGACAAAGTTTTTTCAAACTTTAATTTCTTCCATACTATTAATAGGAGAAAGTAGATTTTATTTCATTTTGTTTTCTTTATTATGAATTAGGAAGAACATAGATTTATTTAATATAAATATTTGTTGGTTGCTTTTGATTTTTAAGAATCAGAGGGTTTTGTTTTGTTTTGTTTTCATTAAACACTTTGTTGACCATTTCTTATGGTTTTGGTGCTTTCTGTAGAAAATAATCTTTCTCAATTGTGTAATAAGTGAAATACTTTTGGGGGCAGATCAAGTTTTCTTTATCTTTTTAACCCTTGGTTACTTTGTGTTGAACTAGTAGTATTTCAGTTGATTCCTCCATCTCTCTGCTTTGGCAAGATCTTCTGCAATAGCTTTAATCATTTGATCAGTAGTTTTTTTCAAAATGGTTGCTGTCTTTAGGGCATGATCCAAAGCCGAGTTTAAAATCTACAGAGGAAAAGTCCACATGTTTTAGTTACATAAACTTACTAATGTTTTTGGTAATTGGCTTCTTTCATTATTAAACATTGCAAGATGGAATTTTTGGAGCATTCTGTTTTCCACACAGTTTATTTCTGTTTTTGAGGGTTAGTTTCCTAGGAAACCAGTCAGATGGAATATATTTGTTAGGGAAAGGGAGAGAGAAAAGATCAACGTGTGACTGATGAGCATGAATCAGAGGGTGAGGTCAGCAACCTGCTGGTCTGTTTCCCTGCTGCAGAGAAAGAAAAAAAGAAAAGTTCTTAGGGGGCATTAAAGGGGTCCCAATTAGGGGCCATACCACTGAGAGACCACCCAGGGAGACAGTGCACAAATGTGGAACATCTGAAAGTGGCCTGAGGATAAGTGTTACTGGCTTGAAAATAGGAAACTGCTGGCAATCCTAACCACAGTGTCACTGGAACACACTCCAGACCTTCAAGCCTGGGCCAGGGGAATCCTGCAGCATAGGCACCACCCACAAAACACTTTCTCCAGGAAATGTCCTTTGGAACCAATTTAGGAATGATACAAACCACATGGCAGGTCTCTAGGTTAGTACTGAGCACAAAATGCTTTTAACATAGCATTTTCTGAAAACCTATACTGTAATGACTTAAAAGCTAGTAGTTCTGTAGTTTTAAGATTAAATTTATGAGCTGCAAGAATCTAGAACCTTTTTTCTAAGTCCTCACCTTAGATTCTGTTTCTTCAAAGCCACTAAAGCCACATAAGGATTTGCTTCCAGGAATCCTGAAGGAGTGAAAAAGGAGTAAAGGTATTGCAAGTTTCAGCTGTAGGTCATGAAAGTCTTAAGATTTTAGTTTTTTTTTCTAGAAGGCAAAAACACATTCATTGGTACTTGTGTAAAGTGCCACCCTCACGTATACCCTCCTGTTCCAGTCAGCACTGGTTTAGTAAAAGGCTCTTTGGGGGCTGGGGTTGTGGCTCAGTGGTAGAGCACTGGCCTAGCACATATGAGGCCCTGGGTTCAATCCTCAGCACCTCATAAAAATAAATAAATAAATAAAATAAAGATATTGTGCACAACTATTATTAAATATTTTTTTTAAAAGGCTCTTTGGGGGCAAGAGGTTGGGACGATTCATACATGTGTGTACATACACACAGCCTTTCATAGCTCGTTTGTCCTGTGGACTTACCACCAACCACAGCTGACTTCGGAACAAGGTTGTTGCCATGATCAGGAGGGCACAATTCTTCTAGAATTGGCCTCCTTTTTCTTTGAAACAGACAGGCAAGACTCCAAAGGGATTTTTACCTCATTTTCATTCTTGGGGGGACCAGTCTTATACCCTGAATATTTATAAAACAAATACACATATAAAATTGCCAACCATAAGGCACCTTGGATAGAGTTTATCCTAGCACCAATGAGCTTACACAGTAAGGAAGCTGAGGCGGTAGAAAAATAAAAGAAGCATCTCTTTAAGTCAATAGGCCCCCCTAGACTACTACACTATAATTATGGTTCTGTTGCTGAGGGATGGCCCTAAGTCTGCACTGGGTGACTGGAATGCCAGGGCCATTGTATTGTTCATTGTATTGTTCATAACTAGGGGGTTTATTCACATAGCATGTATGATGGGCAATGCAAGTAGTGATGCTTTTCTCAACCATGAGAAAGTAGCCCTGAGAGCTGCCATATAGACTTGCCTGTCCATCCTTGCTTCATCCCTCTACTAAGCCTTACTTTGGTACTTGCATTTATGAGCAATAACATCTCCAAAAAGACTTACTTCAGATACTTGTGACCTCAGAACCTCCCTTCATCCCTCTTTCCTTACCACATTAACATTAGTTGGTTCTGCTGTTTAGCACATTGGATCTGACCTCCACATAAGTGTTGTCCATTCTGCATCAGGGTCCCCTAGCTGATGAAAAATGGCTGGGGGTGGCAGTGGGCAGTGGTGCAGTGGGAAGAGCATGGGCTTTACCCTGTGTCCAGTTATCATTTTCAATAATATTAATAACAGCTGTCATTTGCTTAGTAATTTTTATGAACTGGGTACCATTCTCAATATTTAATGTATTGACTCAGTCCTCAATGAATTTGCACTATTATTAATTTCCCTGTTTTACATATGGGGAAAGAGAGGCACAGAGAAGTCAAATAACCTGCCAAAGAGCACAACCAAAATGGAAACCCCAGAAGTCTTCAAAGACTACATTTTTAAGCCCAATGCTGTACTATGATAGTGGGTAGTAGATTCAGACTGAGTTGATCTGATCACAGAACTGAATTATTAGGCACCCTGCTTGCTATTGGTTCTGCCTCTTGAATGCACATACTTCTGTCTCCATGACTACTATTGTCCCACCTGGATCACTGCATTAGCCTCTTTATTTGGCCTCTTTGTTCCACCTTTGGCTCCTCGAGTCTATTTCAAAGTGAATTAATACATTACAAAACTCTCTTCCTTGGTTTCCCATCATTCCCAGATAAACACATTGTATGCATCTAACAAATGATAGCTAATTTTGTGACTTTTAGTAATAACAAAATGATACTTACTTTCCAGGTGTGGGCTCATGTTCACCTTGAAAGGATTTCGAATTCACTCTCTGGGAACAGATCCGTTTTGGTTTTGGACAAACTGAAAATGATTAGCTATGATTAAATTGAGAGCAAAAAAATGATCCCCCAAATTAAATAAACTTCATTTGAAAACAAAACAATTCCCGGATGATGATGTATATCATTTTCCTGAACTTTTCAATGTGAATAAAATATTTCATAAAATTTTAATAAATATGTAAATAAAGGAAACACAGAAAACAAGGAATTTTCTATCAAGTCTTCTGAATTCATGAAAAGAAGGGCAACTTTTAAAAGGAATTCTATTAACAGACAAGAGACCAAGAGTTACGAATCTTAAGGTGTTTGCTGTTAACCAGGGCTTGTTGTCCAACTTCTGTGGCTCAAATACTTTATCTGATAAATGGAGAGATAATAGCTTCCAAGAGATTGGAAGTTCCTGAAATCCTCTCCAACTTCAGAGTGAGAAATCTAGGAGTCAAAAATTATCAATTATGTTAACACAATTCTGAGTTGGGCATGGTGGTACATGACTATAATCCCAACAACTCAGGAGGCCAATGTTCAAGGCCAGCCTTAGCAACTTACTGAGACCCTGCATCAAACTTAAAAAGGGCTGGGGATGCAGCTCAGGGGTAAAGTGCCCCTGGTTCAATCCCCAGCACGCACACACACACACACACACACACACACACACACACCCCAAAAAGATAATTTGAGACTAAACAGAAAAGAAGTATGTAGGGGGGCTGTGGTTGTGGCTCAGCAGTAGAGCGCTCGCCTTGCACGTGCGGGGCTCTGGGTTCAATCCTCAGCACCACATAAAAATAAATAAACGAAATAGAAGTATTGTGTTCAACTACAACTAAAAAATAAATATTTTTTTTTAAAAAGAAGTATGTAGGAAAGTCACCATGAAAGATAAGAAGAAAGAAAAAGGAAGAGGGACAAGCCATCAGCTAGCAAATCTGCTGAGGTCCCTTCTTCTCCATTCTTTCCCTGTTTTTCTCTTCCTCTTTTCTCTATCTTCCTGCTTTCTCAATCCTGGTCTCCTGCTGTATTCACTGGTGTTTAGTAGCCAGGCTTCGCTTCCATCCAAAGGGTCCCACTGGACAAGGGAAACTGGAAGGGATTGTCCCTCAGACATGGAAGGCAGGACAGAAGCCAAAAAGTCCAGATTTTAGTCTTGCTGACCACCTGGCATTGGGTCATGATGAATGGAGGCACTAATGAGCTCAATCATAATTTTTTGGTAATCTCCAAATGTAACTTTGGATTTTGTTGGAAACATAGAAACTCAGAAAAGACCACAGGGTCATCAGATCCAGTTCTAGTCTAGTCCACAGATCTATAATATCGGACAACGTACATTGTCTCCCAGATGGGGCTCAAGGCTTGCAACAGCCCACTCCATTTTCTATCAGCTCCAATTACTGGAAGGTTCCTTTCCAACACTGGAAAAAAGCTGCCTCTACCCTCTTAGTCACTGTGACTTCTACCCTCTTAGCCACTGTGTTTACTAAGAGTTCAAGATCACATTTCAGTGGCTCAGGTGTATTCCTCATACATGTATTGGAATAACAGTTCCCAAGACTGAGGAGATAGTAAAGAAATCTGCTTCTGCAGGGTCTTAGTGACTTTCACTTTGAGAGAATACATCTCACTGGAGGATTTGGCAGCTGGCGGTGAGTAGGGGAGACACAGCTGAGGTCAGTCAGGTAAATGACATTGTTTAATTGGGCACTAGCAATAGGGAAAAATAAGAAAATTCTCCCTGGTCTCCTGTCCCCAGGGGAAGAGTTCTGAAGGGATGAAAGAAAGGATGTGGCCCATGTGGGAGAATTAAATGTGGCTGTCACTAGGGTAAAACAAGAAGTATTTTCTTCTGTCCTTCATGTTCCCATGGCGCACCACATTTTGCCTTGAACTTTCCTTATGTGCAGATAAGTTCCTTTCTGTAATTGGAAACCCCTTGAGAGGGAGGAGCCATGTCTTAGTCATCCTTATAAATAAATGTGGGATTTTAATTTTCTTGAAAGACAGCAAAATTTCACATTGAAAATGAGCTATATGATGTCTAAGAAATATAAAAATGTTCTATTTTTTTTTCTACATGCTTTTAGAAAGGATATATTTAAAGCTGTAACCACTCTGAATAGTGGTGATTATTCAGTCATTTGTTCAGCAAACATTTATGCTTTGTTACTGATTTGCACTGGTGTAACAATAACTTTCAAAGTCATTTATCGCTAGGATTTTATATTTCTCACCCCCCACTATCCTCTTGCCACCCAGGTGTAGGGCTGAATTTGGAAGTGTCAGGTGAGTGCAGGACACCTGGGCAGCAGACTGGAGAGGGCAAGGCTCTCCAGGGGGAAGCAGTGGCCAACGTCACAAGGGCAACCCACACAGACAGGATCCTGCAGGGGATGTACTTACGAGGTGAAGAATTTTTATTTCCATCTGAAGACTGGACAAAAGCACCTTTTCTGCTATGATTTAAGTAATTCTGTCCTGGGGTGTTATATCTATAATAAAATTCTAAGAAGAAAAGATTACAAATGCAATTCATTGCTTGGAAACAACAGCTCTCACTACTTAGCCTTGCAGAGGCCCCCAAGTTGGTCTCACCGTTCAGTGGTTCTTTACTGCAGACTTTTCGGTAGTTATGAATATTATTGCCACAGTCCTCACATTTGTTCCTTTGCCACCCAGTGTCAGAACCAGAACAGAACCTGGGTTCTGTGTCGGAACCTAAGAAAAGCCCAAGTTACACAAAGGAGGTGTGAGTTTCTTGAGTATAGTCATTAAATGTGGTGTGGAGAGTAGGGTTGTAACACACAGGGTATGCATTAGACACCAAAGTGTTCACCTCCTCGGCTGTGTTTCCAAGGGATGTTGTCAGCAGGAGAGGAACATCTTGGATCCTCTTCTGACAACAGAGATATTTTGGTAAGTGACAGATCTGATAATGAAAGTCTCAAGATGTGCCTAGTACTTATATAGATGCACGTCTGCTGAGTGAGTGGGTCTGTGGGAATTTGACCCAGTGAATTAGACAATGTTGCATTTGTAGGTTTTTTTTTTTCCCCAGACTTACCCTGATACATCCATATTCTTAGACTCTGCTATGGTCAAGAGCTTTTGTTTTGTCATCTACACAACTGAAAAGATCATTTTCCTGTATGTGGCATTCGTAAGTCCATGAGAATCTGAGTGATAACTTTACTCTCTTAGCTAAGAGGCTAGGTAGCAGCAGAGAGCTCCAGTGCCTGGTACAGATCTAGAACTTGCTGGGCGGTGGAATTCCCCAGGGAGGGCCGGAGTGTGAAAGCACAGGGCCAGACAGGGGAGTATGTAAGTATGAATCACCAATGGAATGAGTTTGAATGCCTGTGGTTAAACATGACTCTGGTACTTATTAGCTGTGATAGTTGAAAATATGTCCACAAATTCCTTGACACTCTCTTAAATGATGGATCCTGAGCTGAGGTGTAGCTCAATGGTAGAGCACTTGCCTAGCACTCAATCCCCAGCACCACAAGGGGAAATAAAGGAGCCTAATTCATCCCTGGGAGGGCTGGATTTAGTGACTCAATTCAAACAAATAAGTGATGATGGCTTATAACATCCAAAACAAGACCATAAGAGACATCGAGGCTTCCACCCCTCTCCCCTCTCCCCTCTCCCTC
>NW_026000081.1:1775218-1836596 GCF_001458135.2 Marmota marmota marmota
CCTTCCCCTCTCCCTCTCCCTCTCCCTCGCCCTCTCCATCACTTGCTCCAGAGAAAGCTGGGCACCATGTCATGACCTGCAAGCAGCCTATTGCAGAAGCTCATGTGGCAAGGAGCTAAGACCTCCTGCCAATGACCACGTGTGTGAACCACCTTGGAAGCAGCTCCTCATGCTTCAGTTAATCCTTCAGATGACTGCAGCCCTGGTTTTTAGGTTTGAATGTAACCTTGTGTGAGCCTGAGCCTGAGCCAGCCAGCTGAGCCAGCTAAGCCGTTCCCAAATTCCTGATCCACAGAAACTGAGATATTTTAGATTCATTATTTTGAGTCATTAAATTCTGGGATACATGATTACACAATGATGGATAACCAATTACACTACTTCTTTGACCTTGATAAGCCACTTAATTTCCCTGAGCCTTCATTTCCTTATTAAAGATAATAATTCCTACCTTAAAGGAGAGTTGTAATCATTAAATGACACTATGTCAATGGCTCTCAAACTTTTGATTTCAGAATCTTTCACACTTTTACAATTGAGGACACTATACAACATGTGTTTATGTGGGGATTTTTAAAAATCTACCACATAATATATGCCAGTTTATATACCTGAAGTTAAATATATCCTTCTGATTTGGAGAAGAGCTATCATACAACATTCAGTCAACTGAGGATGAATTGGTAGAGATGTCTTTATATATAAATTGCAAATAATTTCTGTATTCAGATTTCCCAAGACTGAATGGACGCTTCTGGGGTTTTTGTTTAAAAGAATTTTAAACTGACACATTTTTAAAATTTTATTGTGTCATTTAAAAATAATAAGGGCTAAGACCAGGTATGGTGGCACATGCCTGTAATTCCAGCAGCTCGGGAAGCTGAGGCAGGAGAATCGCAAGTTCAAAGCCAGCCTCTGCAAAAGGGATGTGGAAAGCAACTCAGTGAGACCCTGTCTGTAAATAAAATACAGGGCTGGGGATGTGGCTCAGTGGTTGAGTACCCTGAGTTCAATCCCTAGTACCTGCCCCCCAAAATAATAATAATAATAAGGACTACTAGGGCTGAGGTTGTAGCTCAGTGGTAGAACTCTTGCCTAGCATGTGTGAGGTACTGGGTTTGATCCTCAGCACCACATAAAAATAAATAAATAAAATAAGAGTATTGTGTCCTTCTACAGCTAAGAACAATTTAAAATGATAATAATAAGGGCTGAGGATGTAGCTCAGCATCACCAAAAATAACAATAAGCAGAGCTCTGTGGCTTGTGCCTATAGTCACAGCTATTTGGGAGGCTGAGGCAGGAAGACATCTGAGCCCTGCCGTTCAAGGCCAGCCAGGGTAACACAGCAAGACTGTATCTCTAAAAAATAAATAAATAAAATAATAGGCTTATGTTAACAAAATAACATGTTTTTAATAAAAATAAACTATGTTCCAAATGTTTTAGAAATGAGAAGAGTGTTATTATTTTATATTTTGGCAAATTAAAGGTCTGGCTTAATGGAAGGCAGCTGAATTCCACAGCTGTATCTCCATCAATCTGTTACAATATTGGCCTTGCTGGAAAAGGGGTGGACCTCATGGCCTCTCTGAAAGGCCCTCTGACCACAGCTTGAAAACCCCTACTCTGTTGTAGCATCTGGTATTAAGTGTTAATCCATGAGACCTCTTAATTGAAAAATGTACCATCACAGAGAGCCCAGATCAGAACGGAAAGTGACCTAACAATATGGAGCTGAAGGCAAGGCTCTGGCAATAGGGTGTGTGATTGCAAGTCAGTCACACCAGCCATCTGGCCTCCAGCTTCCTCCAAGTTGGGCTCCAGCAGCGACGTTCAAGCTCAGGAGTGGCCTGAGCAGGCAGGCCTCTGGCCCCGCTTCTTCATTCACCAGGACAGTTCTGCCAGGGAATGCTTCTCTGCTTAAACTAGCCTGGGAGAAAGGGTCTTAAGACTAAAATCATTGAATTCCATGTACTTGTGCCCTCTGGGTCTCCTGCCAGTTCTAAACTTTATTTGCTTCTATGAAATATGTTTGAACAAGTCAGTAGCAACCCCCGTGATGCTGTTAACCTTCCCACGGACAGTTATGGGTCATGCTGGGCAAAAGATGGACAGATCGACCAGATTCCTCTGTGACTCTAGCTAGAAACAGGTGTTGGCACTTCATCCTACTTAACCACATCTTTTTTTCCACATTTTTTACTGATGCCTTATAGTTGTACATAATGTGGAATTTGCTGTTCATATTCATACATGCACATGATATAACAATATAATTGGGCCAATATGAATCCCCAGTATTTCCCTTTCCCTCTCCTCTTCCTTCTCCCTGGTCCCTTTCTTCTGCCCCACTATCTCCCTTTGATTTTCATGAGATCCCACCCCTCCACCTTCCTTTTCCTTTTTCCTCTCTAGCTTCCATATCCAAGAGAAAACATACAACTTTTGCTGAGTTTGACTTATTTCGCTTAACATAATGCTCTCAAGTTCCATTCATTTTCCTGCAAATACATGATTATCATTTTTCTTTATATTTGAATAAAACTCCATTGTGCACACATACCACATTTTTAAAATCCATTCATCCATGGAAGGACACTTAGACTGGTTTCATATTTGGCTATCGTGAATTGTGCTGCTATAAACATGTTAATCACATCTTTTAAAAAATCTACTCAATCATTCTTCACATTTTGGAAAAAAAAAAAAACACATACAACACCTTAGTGCAGAGCAATGTTATTTGAGTGGCAGACAGCAAGCTGTGGCCAGATGCCCCACAATGAAGAACCCCAAAGATTGAGCACCCACAGCCGTAGCCCCTCCACTCACCGAGAGTTGAACGTTGGCGCAGTGCCTTTTCATGAATGACAACTGAAAGCCTTCCACAGTCGATCTGTCTGTGGCCTTTTTTCTCCATGTTTTGCTTCCTAAAAAAGGTGCATAATATCCCAGAAACTTTTAGTTTATTTCTCATAGAGAAAGGAAAAAATACTAGTAAACTGAAATGTTAAATATATCAGAGCCTGGAATAATGTAGGAGAGGCCGGTCATCCTCAACACAGAGGTCCCCTCTGCCCTTCTGTTTGGGAACCTCCCTCTTAGAAATTGCACCCAGCACAATTTGGTCTGATAATAATATATTTACAAAACATTAAAAATGAATATTTTGTTCCATAAAGGATGATACCTAATCATCATATACACATATACAAAATAGAAAATTGAAGTATGGAAGTGTATAAATTGTTTTCCTCATAGTTATGCCTCAAAATCAATTCTTATCTGGGAAAGAAGCTATGCAATCCCTCAGCGCTGGGTCACATGGCTTTGGCTCTTAAGGACAAGCTGAATGTATCCAAGAAGTCCAGCAAAGTGGGATTTGTCAGTGTGTAGGGCTAAAGGCTGTGGCAGTGTGGAGTTCATTTTAGTTTTATAAGGCCACCAGGGGGCATCAGAAAAAAAGGAACTACAATTGGCATTTATCAGGAGACTTCTCTGACCTGTCTGTAGTGTGGGCCTCCCTCCTCCAAAGAAATTCTAACTAACTCCTCCAAAGGAAACAGTTTTTAACAAAGCTCTTGCTGTGGCTGGGGATGTGGCTCAAGCGGTAGCGTGCTCGCCTGGCGTGCGTGCGCCCTGGGTTCGATCCTCAACACCACATACAAAGATGTTGTGTCCGCCGAAAACTAAAAAATAAATATTAAAAAAAGAAACAAAAAACAAAGCTCTTGCTCAGCCTCTGGGATATAGTAGTAGTCCCCAGGGAACGGGAACGTTGCTCATTCTTGATGTGGCCTTTTGCCAAGGTGTCCTGGCACAACGGGAGGTCCAGGCCTGGGGTAGGAAGTGCGGGTGTTGCTGAGCCAAGGCACGAGTGTTGGACCGGCTGCTGGTAGAGCGGACACAGGGCTTGGGTCTGGGGCTGGTGGGGTTGGGCTGGGAAGCCAGGCCCCTTCCCTCCTCTTGGAAAACATGCTCTCCTCCTGAGTCACACATTTTCTCACACCTAATTTTTTTCTCTCCACCCTCTGCCTGTGGGGCATTTGAACATCTGCTCTCCAAAGTGGAAAACCTGGATCTCACTCAAGTGAGTGCAGTCTAACACAGTCAAACACATGACTTTTTCTACTTCTTTTAAACTCCTTTGTGCACTGAAGTCTTTTAGTCAAACCTAATGGCCAAGGACAATTCTACAGGAGAAGGCAGTTTTTCAACAAGATAAAGTAACTAAAGTATTTTGTTAAATCCAGCGGCACTGTACCACTGAGCTGCATCCCCAGCCCCTTTTATTTTTTGAGACAGGCTCTTGCTATGTTGCTGATATCATAGCCATCCTCCTAGCAATCCTCCTGCCTCAACCTATACATTACAGATGAGCACCTCCAGCCTAACTTAAATCCAAATTTTTTTGCGCCAGAAATAACATAAAGAGATATACATTTTACGTTTATTGGTATTTATATTTAGATGAATCATATGTATATAGAGAAATAAAATGTGTATATTTATCTACACATTTGTAACAAGTTAAAAATACCCTGAAAATAGTATGCACGTGAGCAAACTTCATAAAGAACACATCCCATCATAGAGCAATGTGATCTAACAACGAAGAGTGTACAGTGCTCCCTGCAATTAGTAACTCTGAGTATTGTATGATTTACCAAGATTTCATTTCATAGGTTATGCCTATCTCTTCATCACTCCCCAGCAGTGGATTCACTGGGTTTGATTTTACATTTGTTTGTGCTTTTCTTTCTATCTTGTCTGTTATAAATAAAAGAGCACATTTAGTCTGAAAATTGGTTCCTGTCTTGTTATTTACATGATTGTGTAGGATCTAGATGAAGAACTCAGAAGAGAAACAGTTAGTACCTTGAAAGCCTAATCAAAATGTTTTTTAAATGCCAAAATATTTTTATTATGCTTAAAACCTTTTTAAAAATAAAAAAAAAATCCAGACTTTGATTCAACAAGCAAAAATAGTAAGCTTGGGATAACTTGGTGAGCAAGCTTCATTAGTGTCCCTTGTATTTAAAGGAGCACTCAAAGCTGATGAGTGGCATGGTGGTTTGGAGTCATGGTCTGTACCAGATGACACATGGTAATTTTTAGTACAGACTCCCGTGCTGTTTCTTTTTTTAGGTTTGGAAACTCAATGAAATACTCATGACAAGTGCCCATTCCCGTGGTGCAATGCTTTCTAACAGGAAACTTCAGTCTTTCAGACCTTGTCACCTGCTTCTATTAGAGTTCATTATGCACTTGTAATAGTTGTTGCTTAATAGCCGCTCCCTCCTTAACTCTTGACCTTTCAAAGGTAAATTAGCTAAGCTTGGGCTGAGTGATAGTGAGCTGGGAAGTGGCACCCGTCACTAACTCATAGAGACACTACAAATGACAGAAGCCTTGTTTGTGATCGATACAATTGATGTTTAAACCATAAAGACCTCTCCTTAGTTTTGTTTGGGTTTTTGTTTTGCAGTGCTAGGGATGCAACCCAGGGCCTTGCATATGCTAGGCAAGTGCTCTACCACAAGGATTTCTCCTTAGGATTTTACATGATTTCCAGCTTATTAGCTCTGGAAGAGTTCTCGCTTAGGAATGGAAAGAAGTCAGCCTGAGAAAAGTGGCTTGCTTCCAGTAGCCTGGGATGTGGTGGTGGGGACACAGGTGGGACCCTACAAGGAAGACTTTTGCTTATAAAGAGAGCAGTGAAAGGGAGCTTGTCTATGTGGGGAATGATCTCCCATATGGCAATGTTCCAATAGTCCTCAGGACCACCCTTCTTGTTCTGTAGCTCTGATTCTTCACCAAGGGTGCCTTATCAGAATCACCTGGGGAGATTTGAACATGCTGTGCGTACCAGAGCTCCACTCCTGGAGATGTTGAGACTATGGGGGCTGGGTGTGCAGGGGCATGTGCATTACTTTAGAAACTCTCCAGGTATGTAGATGTTCTCTGGGTAAAGAGCCACTGCTAGAGGATTTGTAAGGTGCCCAGCCCTGAGATCCCTGCTTCTATAACTAACTGGCCAGTGACTTTGTAACAGGGACTTAGAAAGAATACCTTTGCTAAAAGCAGTAACTCTTTACCTAGATCTGCAGCTGCCCTGTGGGTAACTAAAAGCAGGATCAAGCCTGGCCTTTCTGCCTTTATTCTGCATCTATCTCCTTTGCTATCTAAAACTTTGAGTCAGGTCCCTGCTCGGCTCTATACGTAGGCATGTTAATCACTTAACGAGTGCCCATCCAAAATCTAGTAATACAAGGTTTCTTAACCCTAAATTTACCTAACCTATCTTGTCCCCCCCCTTCAAGACTGAGGCCAGATTTGCAGGGAGATTTGCAGCATCCTGTTTCAGACCCCTGAAGCAGTATCTGGAAGTCTCCTATCTTTGCCCCCATCCAGGATCACGGGTCTCATAAACATTCTGAGCAACAAGTGGAAATGTCCCCCTTGAGTGATAAAGACTTCTCTGGAGCCACTTCACAGAGAAGTGAGGTGGAATGATCAACCAGACCACAGTTTGGCCAAGATTGCTTAATTAAGCAGACCTCTCACCCACTACCCTAGTTCTTCCTCTATTTAAACCTATAGCCCCTGTCAGCACCTCGAAGGCAGTGCTGAGACACTGGATCTTGCTTTACCTTGCCAACATGGCAGTATTGATTAAAGTTACTTTTCCTGCTTTCCACTATAACCTTTTCTCAGTTTTGAGGGATGAGTAACAAGACCTGACCTGGTTAGTTGGGACCCCGAAGTCAGACCTCTGGCCTAGGATGCCAGTAACAGCTTCAGTAAGCTGTCACCCACTGTTACTGGAGTTATTGTGCCAGGAACACCTCCAACCCATCCTGGGAAAGTAGCAGCAGGAAGCCCTCACCATTCAAGGAGCCGGCTGCAGAAGGCACAGCTTGGACTGGATGTCATCATCTCTGCACGTTTCTGCCTTCCCCGGGTGCTGCTGGGGTCCTCCTGCACCACAAAACACACACAGATGTGGTATGAGGGAGGATGTGACTCACCCCACCGCCGGGGACTGCAGCCCAGCCCAGTCTGCTGCTCAGACCCAGCTGAACTTGCCACATCAGGATGGGAGACATTCGCACACACATCACTGTACAGACTGAGAAGCAGAGGCCCAAGGAGATCAGGAAGGAAAAAAGAGCCCATCCTTAGTTCTGATGTCTGTCAGTGTGGTCTGAGCCTCTGAAGGCCAGGGTTTTTGAGAACGGAAGCTCTACCCTGGCTGGGCTTCTCTTCTTTAAAACAGATTTTAAATCTAGGGTACAGATGCCTTTTTTTTTCCCCTCCTTTGTTTCAAATTATCTCACCCTCTACTAGAGAATGAAAGAATTTTGGAAGATAATTTTATTTTTGCAGCGCTGGGGATGGAACCCAGGGTGCAGGCCAGGCAAGCACACTATCACTGAGCCACACCCAGCCTGGAAGGTAATTTTAAAATCTTATCAATCTGATCACAGGTTAGTAGAGCTCTAAAAGCTTCTTCAAAGAAATCCATTTAACTATGAATTAAAACAAAAAAGGGTTTAGGGACTGTTCAGAGCCCTAAATGATTGATTTTATGTCTTCTATATCTTAACTTTTTTTTTTTTTATGGGGGTGGGTGCTTGGGATCTAACCCAGGGCCTCGCACATGCTAGGATGCTAGGCTGCTAGGCAAACACTCTACCACTGAGTTACATCCCCAGCCCTATACATCACTTTTTTGTTGTAGATAGATACAATATCTTTTTTTTTGTTGTTGTTTATTTATATGGTGCTGGGGATTGAACCCAGTGCCTCATGCATGCTAGGCAAGTGCTCTACCACCGAGCCACTACCCCAGCCCTATACATCGCTTTTTTGGGGTTGGATGTTACCAGGGATTGAACTCAGGAGCACTCAACCACTGAGCCACATCCCCAGCCCTATTTTGTATTTTATTTAGAGACAGGGTCTCACTGAGTTGCTTAGCACCTTGCTTTTGCTGAGGCTGGCTTTGAACTCACTATCCTCCTTCCTCAACCTCCTGAGGTCCTAGGATTACAGGCGTGCGCCACAGTACCCAGCTTATACATCACTTTTTTTAAAAAAAATTTTTTTTAGTTGTCAATGGACCTTTATTTTGTTACTTACTTATATGTGGTGCTGAGGATCGAACCCAGTGCCTCACACATTCAGGCAAGTGTGAGGCTACCACTGAGCCACAGCCTTAGCCCTATATATCACTTTTTAACACAAAACAATTGCACTACTGAACAGAAAGGGCTAACACCAGCCACCGTGTATTTTTGACTATGGCCTTATCCTTTGTGTAAACAGAAATCAATGTATTTTTTTCCACCATTACAAAGGATGCTTGCATAAGCATTATTATACACATATCTTTTTCCACATTTTGAATTACTTCCCGAGGAAACATCTGGGCCAAAGGTTGCGAACATGTTTGTGTGATGATACATTTTGCTGAACTGCTTTCCACAAAAGGTTCATGGATTACACAGCCACCAACAATGTGGATGGCCCAGTTGGACCACACCTTTCTCAGTACCAGGATTTATCTCTTGAAAATGTTTTCATTAATTTAAGCGGGGGGCAAAGAAGATGAGCATTTCCCCACATGCTTATTTATTGGTTGCATTTCCTGCTTGTGGCTTTTCAGTTCATATCTTTTGCCCACTGATTTTTTGGGAGGGCTTCATTATTTTTTTATTGATAGAAACAACTGCGGTATTTGTTGATTGTTCATTATGTGCCAGTGCTTCTCAGATAATCTTTATTACTTACCATCCTGGCATGTTGTGACAATTTAATGATGAATAATTTGAGGCTCAGAGAATTTAAGCAACTTGGCAAGATCACATAGAGAGTATCTGAGCTGGAATTGAACCTTTATTGTGTGACTCATTTGCTTGTGTTCTTAACCCCAATTCTGTTAAACTGTGCATTTGTCAGAGCACTTGATAGGATACCAATTTGAACAGTGAACATCCTTTTGTTTTTCATACATTCCCATTTTTCTGTCTTTAAACATTTGACTGTAATTTGTTTTGCAAACATAAGTTAAAATTTTTGATATTGTCAGAGAGGAGGTACAAATGTCCAAGAAACAGATGAAAATGGGTTGAATTTCACAAATAGTTAAAAAAAACAGATTGAGGCCAGGCCTGGTGGTGCACACCTGTAATCCCAACTGAGGCAGGAGGATTGCAGCCTCAGCAATTTAGTAAGGCCCTAAGCAATTTAGGGAGACCCTTTCTCAAAATAAAACATAAAGTAGAAAGGGCTGGGATGTGGTTTAGTGGTTAAGTGCCTCTGGGTTCAATCTCTGGTATTAAAAATATACATTGGTATAATAAGATACCCATTTTCACTTACCACTGTAGCAAAGCTTAGGAAAACATTGAGGTGAGCTCACGTCAGAGACCCTGATATTCCCAAGCACTAGCAAAGTGAAGGCTACAAATAGCCACTTTTCACAATGGTTTGAATCATTAACTGCAATGCTAGGATTTTATTATCAGGAAATAATGGACAACAACAACAAAAAAGTTTGCACGTAATATGATGTTACCTGAAACCATGTTTATAATATCAAAGAACTGGGGAAAAACTAAATGTCCATCCATGAGATTGTTTAAATAAATCAGGGTACATCCATATAGTGAAATGCACCCATGGTGATGCTGATACAATAGGTGAGGTGGAGGCATATACATTATTTTAAAAGCTCATTAAAATGAAGCCATAGAGCTGAGCGTGGTAGTGCATGCCTGTAATCACAGCTACCTGGGAGGCTAGGCAGGAAGAAAAGTTGGAGATCAGCTAGGGCAACCCCAGATCCTCCCTCTCTCTCAAAAAGTAAAAGTCAGAAAAAATAGATCAGCGGTAGAGTGCTTGCCTAGCATGCTCAAGGCACTGGATTCAATTGAAAAAAAAAAAAGTAGGTTTATTCTTTAGTGACGTGAAGAGATGTCCACAATATGTTAAATGAAAAAAAGTAGATCATAAAACAATACATATAGTAAGATTTCATTTTTGTAAAAATATATACGCAAGAGGTATCAGAGGTAGCACTTGCCTAGCATGTGTAAGGCACTGGGTTCTATCCTCATCACCACATAAAAATAAAAAAAAAATAATAAAGTTTTTAAAAAAGAGGGGAAAACTGGAAGGATATATACTAAAATGAATATACTAAAATATTAGCAAGGGCTGGGGGTTGTGGCTCAGTGGTAGAGCACTTGCTTAGCATGTGTGAGGCACTGGGTTCAATTCTCAGCACTGCATATAAGTAAATAAAGAAAATAAAGGTTCATCAACAATTTAAAAAAACTACTTAAAAAATCAGCCACAGCTTGTCTAAGGAAAATTTTCTTCTTTACACTTCTCTATACTTTTTTTTTTTAATTGGTTGTTCAATACATTACAAAGCTCATGACATATCATCTTCCATACATTTGATTCAAGTGGGTTATGAACTCCCATTTTTTACCCCAAATACAAGTTGCATGATTTCTTTTGCAATAAATATTTATCACATTTATAACTTAAAAATGAAGGGTTTCCCCCCCTCCGATCTGTTCCCCATATTTTCTTTTATCACTACTAAGTTTACAGAGTTCCCCTGCACTTGACATTTCAAACAGATTTGCATTAGCAAAATGCAGTAGGTGTCCTTCCACTGAGTTGGAAGATAGAGGCTTTAATATCTTTTGCCCTGGGCAAGTTTCACCTTTCTAAGTTATTCCTCCTATGCAAAAAGTTTTTGCAAATTGTAAGGCTCTGAATCAACAGGGTTATCACTGCTTGTTATTACATCGATATCATTTTGGTCCCTTGGGCTTTTAATCCCAGTTTTTCCAATTTATTCATAATGAAATAATCTTTGGATTTTTGCTACTCTTTAAAAGGTGGTGTCCAGACCAAAACCAGCAACATTGGCATCACTTGGGAGCTTGTTAGAAATGCAGGATTGCAAATCACCCAGACCTACTGAATCAATTTAACAAGACATACTTGATGAACATAGATGCAAAATATTTTATTAAAATATTGGCAAATCACACATAAAAATACATTAAAAAAGAGAGTATACCATGATCAAGCAGGTTTCATCCCAGGCATACCAGGTTGGTTTAACATAAAGAAATCAATAAATGTAATTCATCACATAAATAGACTTAAAGACAAGAATCACATTATTGTCTCAATAGATGCAGAAAAAGCATTTGGCAAAATACAGCATTCATTCATGTTTAAAACACTAGAAAAAATAGGGATAGAAGGAATATACCTAAACATTGCAAACAAACACAAGGCTAACACCATTCTAAACTGAAAAGAATTGAAAGCATTCCCTCTAAAAATAGGAACACAGGATGCCCACTTTCACCACTTCTATTCAACATAGTCCTTGAAATTCTAGCCAGAGCAATTAGGCAAAGGAAAGAAATTAAAGGGATTCCAATAGGAAAAGAAGAGTTCAAACTATCTGTTTGCTAGTGACATGATTTATATTTAGAAGACCCAAGAACTTCACCAGAAAACTCTGAAAAATGAATTCAGCAAGTAGCAGGATACAAAATTAACATCCAGAAATCAATTGCATTCCTATACTATGAATCAGCTGAAAGAGAAATTAAGAAAACCATCCTATTCATAATAGCCTCAAAAACAAAACAAACAAACAAACAAAAAAAAAACTTGGGAATCAATCTAACAAAAAAGGTGAAGGACTTCTGCAATGAAATCTACAGAAGAGAGCTGGGGTTGTGGCTCAGTGGTAGAGAGCTTGCACTGGGTTTGATCCCCAGCACCACATAAAATAAATAAATAAATTAATTAAATAAAGGTATTAAAAATGACACCATGTTTAAAAAAAACTACAGAACATTAAAGAAAGAAAGAGAGAAGACCTTAGAAGATGGAAAGACCATCAGTTGTTCTTGGATAGGGCAGAATTAATATTATCAAAACGGCCATACTACCAAAAGTGCTATACAGATTCAAAGCAATTCCCATCGAAATTCTAATCATGTTCTCCATAGAAATAGAAAAAGCAGTCATGAAATTCATCTGGAAAAATAAGAGACCCAGACTAGCCAAAGCAATCCTTAGCAAGAAAAGCAAAGCATCACAATCCCAGATCTTAAATTATACAACAGAGTTATAACAACAAAAACAGCATGGTATTGGCACCAAAACAGGCAAACCCCACCCATCATCTACATCCATAAGAATGGGGACCTAACTAGAATCAGATATATCCCATGCTTGGACAATTGTATCAAAATGAATTCTACTGTCAAGTGTCACAAAAGAACCAAGAAAAGAAAAAAAAAAATACAAGATCTGCAGTTGATTTCTAGACACAGTGAAGTTGAAGAAGCTCTCATTTAGGTCCAGGTACCTCAATCAAGTTTCTCCTGAGAGCTGGAAGAATGGGAAACCCTTAGCAAGAGCCACAATCACCAGCCCTAACACCCAGCCTGCCAATTAGTCCAAGAGCTGGGGACTGGGGATGTAGCTCAGTGGTACAGCAGAAGCTTAGCAAGGGAGAAATTCTGGGTTCAATTCCCAGTAATGGGTGCACACACACAAAACCAGGTGAGGATTTGCATCTGCACTGCCAGCTCACAGAGCTCCTGGCTTGGGGCCTGCAGCAACCACCTCCCCACACCTCTACCGCCACCCTCACCCCCACCCCCATTCACCTTACTTCCCTGGGGGCCCAAAGGGCTCCAGAATGCTCCTTGGGAGCACACAGAAGGAATTGCCCTTAGGGCCAATTCAGATGTGACTCTAAATTAGGTCAGAATCCCCATTATCACTCCTAAGACACCATAATATGCCTCCAAGGGTCCCTTCCCAGACTCCTCACCAAGTAGCCTCCTTATCCCAGGACTCAAATGTTCCCTCTGACTATCTCTCCCTTAGTAATGCTGCCCTCTCACAGTTACCTTGGTCATGTCCCATTACTTAATAGTCTCAACAGCTAACACCGAAGTAATGCGCTGGTTTAAGTACTTTGCATGTACTAACTCATTTAAACATCATAACAACCCGGTGAGACAGGCATTGATGTCCCATTTTTCAGAGGAGGGAACTGAGACACAGGGAGGTTGCCTAACTTCCCCATGATCACAAAGCTGATAAGTAACACAGCCAGTATTTGAACCCAGGAAGTTTGGCCTCAGAGTCATGGGAGTGTTTTATCACTTCCTGCATAGTGCTTTTTACATTCTGTACTCCTATTCAATTCTCCCAGAAGTGCAAACATCTTGAGGGAGGGGGTGATTTGTCTGCCTTGTTTATGTTGAATCCCAAATACTTAGGAAAGTGCCTAGTAGAACAAATTAAAAAGAAAAAAATAGAAGGGAGACCGGTAGAATAGAAGAAGGGAATCAGGGGGAGGGTGCGGAGGGGAAAGGGGGGGTACTGGGGAATGAAATCGATCAAATGATACTGTTTTATTGTGTGCACGTATGAATATATTATAACAAATCCCATTGTTATGTATAATTATAATGCACCAATAAAAAGGAAAAAAAGTGCCTAGTATATAGCAATAAATATTGCTGAATGGATAAATGAATGAATGAATAATAAATACCAGCAGTAGATGCTTTCTTCAGTACTGATCATTACAAAGTGTGGAGTTTTCTTCATTTTACAACAGTTGCTGTAAACTTGGGACCTAGTAAAGCAGAGTGAATCCAGGCCTGAGGCAGCTGCTGCCGGATGGCTAGAAGAACCCTTAGGCTCCCTCACACCACCCCAGGCAAAGAATTCTGCCTGAGATGGGGGGCTGAGTATCCAGGATGCAGAAATTACCTGTGTCCAAAGTTGGGCCTGAGGGAATGAGGTTTTGTCAGGCAGCAAAGCGTTCTGAGGTGGTGAACACACTTCTTTGGAAGGCTAATATTTATATAAATCCTCTCATTCTTGTCCTTAGCTCAGACAAAAACCTCATTTGAATTTTGAATATCAGCCCTGGGGTTGTGTCTTCAAATACTGAATGACACCAGAGTCGACTTAAGGCAATTATTTAGATGATTCCATTTTTTCAAATTTTAATTTAGTCTGAGATGTTCTGACAGTTGAGGCAAAAAAGCCGTAGAAAGAGTGGCGATTGATTTGAATTCCCAATCTGGTATATGCAGACAATCAAAAGAATTTAACTTGAGAGAAGGAAAATGCAGAAGTGGATTTAGAGGAAATAATTATTTCACTGAGTGTGCTAGTCTTTATTTAGAAGAAAGAGCACAAAACTATTGAAAAGAAAAATGTTCCCAGGCACGATCCACAAGTTTTGCTATTTATCCAGAAGAAATAGCTATTCTGTGGATCATCAGTTCACACTGAAATGTTGCATCCAAAATTAATGGGATGTTTCAAGACCAACACTTGAAATAGCATCCAATTTCTAAAAGCTGGTACCATTTTAAATATTATGATTCTTAGGGCTTTGGAAAGTTCAGTTTTCATTAAATATTAAAATAGAATCCAGTGAATCCATGAGTTAGGAGTCCATACATGCATAAAAACCATTTTTCCTGGCACAAAATTAGGCTGTAGGTTGCTGCATGACCTCATTTGAGGACGAAGAGGCTGTGGATGCCAAATCATCCAGGAAGATTGGAGAGCTCACAGGAAGACAGAGTGCTGAAGTACATTTGCTTTCGTCAATTTTCTCTCTAACATCTTCAAGTAGCACCTCCAACTTGAAGATTTTACCTTCCACTTTTCTGGGTAAACATAAACAGGCACCTCCTGGGCTACGTTCTCAGCCTCCTAACTGGTGACAACAGTAATTGAAAAGGGCACTGATCTACATTTTTAATGTGGCCTATCTATAGACGGAAAGGATAAGGGACCTCTGCCCTGATGCATTCTGTTTAGAGTTTCACTCCAAAGTCCTGGGCTCTGAGCCTTATTTGCTGTCTATTAGCTGTCTATCCTTTGGTAAATCATTTCATCTTTCTGAGCTTCCAGTATCTCAGCTCTACCTTGCTTTTCTGGATCTGATGACACCAGGATCCCTGACAGTTCTAAGAGCTGCAATGCCATGGAAATAATCATTATGCCAATTAAAAGAGAGGAGGAGCATAAAAGTATGAGAATAATTTAATGAATAAGCTCGTTATGATTACATGCACGTATATTTTAAAATATAGATTTTACCCAATTTTCATCTAAATAATTTTGGGTTAAATATAAAATAGAAATGGGAGTGAGGAATAATTTATTAGCAGATGAAATTTGAGAGAAAAACATATGAAAATCAATCCAATGCAGTTAAAGCAGTAGTTTGAGGAAAATTTATACTTTTTTTTTTTTTCTAAGAGACAAGTTTTCTGTGTTGCTCAGGCTGGTCCCAAATTCCTGGGCTCAAGTGATACTCTTGCCTTAACCTCTTGAGGAGCTGGAACTCCAGACTTAAACCACTACACTCAGTTTAGTTGAGTTGGGGGAGGGGGGGTTGGTATGTTTCTTTTTCATTCTGGATTGTTTTGTTTTGGTGCTGGGGATTGAGTCCAGGACCTTGTGTATGCTATGTTCCAAGATATGCCCCCGGCTTAGAGTCTTAAAGATGCATTATTAGAAGAAAAAGTTGAAAAAAATCAATAAACTAAGTGTTCAAAACAGGAAGACAGAAAAAGAAAGTACATCTAGGAATTTTTAAAATTTTATCAATAAAATAAATTTCTGTTTCCAAAAAATCTGCAAAATAAACTGCTGGAAAGTAATGAGAAACATAAATAACATTAAGAAAAAGAAAGAAGCTGGGTGTGATGACTCCCAGTGACTCAGGAGGCTGAGGCAGGAGGATCATAAATTAAAGACCAGCCTCAGCAACTTAGTGAGACCCTGTCTCAAATAAATATTTAAAAAAAAAAATTTAGACGCTGGGGGTGTGGCTCAGTGGTTAAGTGCTCCTGGGTTCAATTCCTGGTTACCCCCCACCCAAAAAAAGTTCTTTCACAAGCACTAATTATTCAATATTATTCTTGAAAATCTAGCAAATGAAATAAAGTAATAAAAAGAAATATATAAGAACTGGAAGGAAAAATAGAAATAAAGTATATAAATATTTAGGGAGGAAAAGCCTGTCATTGCTTTCAGATGCTACAATGTCATACCTTATAAATGAAGACAACCAAGTAAAAATCAACAAAATGCTAAGAACAGAAGTGCAGGACTGGTTGTAGCTCAGTGGTGGAGCTCTTGCCTTGCACTTGTGAGGCACTGGGTTCAATCCTCAGCACCACATAAAAATAAAGTAAAGGTATTGTGTCCACCTACAACTGAAAATATTTTTAAAAAAACATTTGGTTAATATAGAGACAGAAACAGATCAGTAGAATGAAATAGAAAAATGTCACAACTACATGCAGAGATTTTGTATTTGATAAAACGTCTTTTGCCATTGGGCACAGCGGTGCACATCTATAATCCCAACTATTCAGGAGGCTGAGGCAGGAAGATTGCAAGTTGAAGGCCAGCCTAGGCAATTTAGTAAGACTTTGTATCAAGACAAAAAATTTTAAAAGGCTGGGATGTACCTCAGGGGTAAAGCACTTGCCTAGCATATGCAGTTCTTAGTACTGAAAAGAAATTAATACATTTTTTAAAATGTCTTTTTCAACTAGTGGAGAAAGGCTGCTGTTTTTGATAAATGGCAGGACAAAGAAATGCTAAAGTGATAGTTGAATAAGATTGGAGAATATTTATAACGTAGAAGGCAGAAGAGAATGCAGCAGAGGACACTTAGAGGCTGCTGATTTACAAAAAAGGAGTGAAATGACCCAGCAAGCTTCATGGCAGTCCAAAAGGAGGCGGGGCTCAAGGAGGTTGGAGGGTGAAGGAAGGAAGAAAAAAGAGGTGTCAGCATGGAGATTTGGAGATAGATAAGAGACATTTTTGAGGGAATTCATGATTTTTCCTGTAAAGCAAAGGACAAGATTGATGCTGAGAATATCAGAGATGATGGAGGTAGATCCCCATTTCTTTTTCTTCCTTCTTTTGGGTGGGGGCAGTACTGTAGATTGAACCCAGGGGCACTCTCCCTCCCTCCCTTTCTTTCTTTCTTTTGAGACAAGGTCTTGCTAAGTTGCCTAGGCTGACCTCGAACTTTTGATCTTCCTGACCCAGCCTCCCAGTTTCTGGGATTACCGGCATGTGCCTGGCAGTAGAATCCCATTTCTTGACTCGTTTTGGTTTCTGATGTTTGAAAGAATCAGACAACCATTGGGCATTCTGATGAACAAGAGAAATGAGATCCAAACAAATAATTCTGTATATTACCTTTTTGTGTATGTGGGAGGGGTCTGAGGTTTGAATACCTTACCACTGTGATAAAAAGCTTTTAATAAGAGCACAGCAGTCGATGGAAACAAGTGACTGCTCAATAAATCAGCAGAATTCTTGCCCCCACAGAAAGCTACCTATATCGGTTTTTGGACAAACACTTAGAAGGTTCTCAACACTTCAAGACCCTAAAGGTTATATGGGCTTCTGCCATTGCCTCGTTAGTCTATGTGAGAATAAGAGGACCAGTCTTGAGCTGATCAGCTTTGCTTGTCCTGAGGTGGCTCCAAGGGAGTTTTGGGAGAGGCTGGGTCCCTCCCTTTCCCCAGTGTTGAAAGTTTTTCCCATATATGGGATATAATTGCAGTTAAAACCCTTTTGATTTATACTTGTGCCAGGCACAGTGTGGTTGCAACTAGGATATAAATAAGGTATTGCATAACTTCAGTCTCAATGCACACAGAGGCCTGTCTTGAGAATGACAGCTAAGAGATTCCTTGAAAATAAATATACTTACTCTATTAGTTTTTTAAAAAAGCAGAAGAATGTAGAGATGGTTCCCCCCCACCAGGGAGAAAAAGCCATTGGGGAAAAAAAATCAATATTAAAACCTCATCCCTGCTGTTTAATTATACAGTATTGAAATAAAGGCAGACAGAGGTTCCATTCATTTTGAAAAAAAGTAAATTGTACCTCAGGGGGGAAAAAACATCTCAGGATGCTAGTTCTGAAACATAAATCATTAAAATATTTTGGCATCAAGAATGATTCCACATTAAAATGCTGTGAGTATAAAGAGTTGAACTTCACAAATATTACTCAATGGTTTCTTTTAATTCGTACCAGGAAATTAAATAGAAACAATCTTAGCCTGGGGTTCTGGAATGGATCTTAAAATTATTTGGAGTGAAGCGAGAAGAGAATGATTCCATAAAAATGGCCAATTGGAAACTTCAAGAGGAGTGTGCGTCCAAGTTTCTAATGTGAATTAACTCAGGAATTGTTTTCCGTTATCAGAATTTTGAAGGTCCTTCACCTCTGCACAAATCAACTTTCCAATGATCCTCTCTTGCCACCGCCCTTCAGAACTGTCAGTGGATGGAAAAGGAAGGAGTAAAAAATGGACAGTAGGTAAGAACCAGCCAGGGATAGCAAAGTTAGAAGCAGAGAGAACGAGGAAAGAGCTGAGGAGGACAGGAGAGGAGAAGGCCCTCTGTCATGAGCACATGAGTTCTTCTGATATTTTCTTGTGCTCCTCTGAGTCTCAGAACCAATTAAAATAACCTCCAACAGAATATAAAGTTGTGGCATAGTATCTCTGTCCCAGGAGACAACTGGTCATTTGGGATCGATGCCCAGCATAGCACCTTACACATCACAGATGATCCATGCTACTTGTGACAAGAGAGAATGGTCACTTTTTTCCCTTTGGTGACACAGTTTTTGCTGACTCTAGACCAGTGGCTCTCCACATACTAAGCCAGTGGCTACTTCAGAATCCCATGTGAAAGAGGCCACCTTGGGCCCATGAACCTTGCATGGTAGGTGTGAACCTGACCTGTTGGGATCAAAGTCATCTACAGTTGGGCATTCATGCTTGTGGATTTGCTGCTGCAAGCCCAAATGTTTTTCCTTGGAGGCCAGCAACTCCTGTTCCAGCACTTCAAGGTGTTCCTGAAGTTTCTTCAGGACCTGTAGCAAGTGAAGTCATTGGAATCATCCACATGTAAGCTGTGTGTGTAGTTGTTTTCCCAAAAACGCAGAGTAGGTGACCCTACAGTAGTGTCAGAATCTGACATCTAAAATATAGACAACCCAAGAGTCATCTTGGCACTCGCAACCCCCTCACAGCACATGGCTGAAAAATACAGTCATTTCTGATTTCTCCCTCGGAACCCGCTTGGAGGCCTCTGAACTCCTAAATGGCATATTCATTATCCTGTATTTTGCAGAATGACTTTTACTTATAGAGCACTTTATCTTGTTTAATCTTCACATCAACGTTGTGAATTTGCAAAGGAGACTTCATTATCCTGGTTTTGTAGAGGAAGAAAACAGGAGCTCTAGAAATTATGTCTGAAGTCACATAGATCTTAAAAAGGATCTGAAGTTAGAGGTCCTGGGTTTCAGTCTATGGCAGCTGGAGGGTAAGATGGGGAAGGAATAGCAAAATTTAGCCAGAAAAGTGGGTGGGTCTTGCAGAAGTCACCTCGGGCTGCTTTGTATAAATGAATGTTTAAACTCTGCAGGTCAGGATCCTCTCTTGAAGATATGTAGAGGCTTCTGACCCAAATCCTCAGGTGCTAAACATTCCCTGAGTCCTGCTTATGTCTGACCCTGGGCCTGAGGCATGAGATTAAAAAACTATCTCAGGAACAGTCCTAGTCTAAATGATTTTATTCTGTTGAAAAGAGAGACTGTGTATTTGACTCCAAGACACAATGGAGTAAGTAAGTTTGAAGTCAGATTTAAAGGATGCTCAGGGAAGCCTAGACTAGGCAGTATTCATGAAAATGGAGATTAAAGGAGGAATTGAAGCTATGTTGCCAAGGGTGGGAATATTGCACAATGAGGTTACAATGCAGACAAAACAGGGTTCAAGTTCAGACTTTGTCCCTTACTAATTGAATTATTTGAGATAACTCAAACTCTTGAAACTTCAATTTTTCATCTGTAAAATTAATATAATAGCTCCCATCTTCTGAAAATTAAATAAGATAACCATGCCAGGAGCACAGTACCAGTGTTCCACTGCTCACAATGGGGCTACATCCTGAAAAAGTCATTGTAAATTGAAAATCGAAAATATCACATGTAGAAAAGCATTCACTACATCATAGCCTGGCCCAGCCTACCTTAAATGTGCTCAGAATCTTGCATCAGCCTACAGTTGGGACAAATCACCTAACACAAAAATCTATTTTATAAGGAAAGTGTTGAATAGCTCATGTGATTTGTTGAACACAGACCACTGTACAGTATTGGCTGTCTACTCTCATGATTGTAGGCTAACTCGGAGCTGTGTGGCTGGCTCTCGCTGCCCAGCATCTGAGAGAGTATCCTTACTGCATGTCCCTAGCCATGGAAAGATTCAGACTCAAAATCCAAAGCATGATTTCTACTGAATGGGTATTACCTGGCATCATCATAAAATTGAAATATTGTTAAACCATCCTAAGTCAGGTCCTATCTATACATATACAAAAGATAATAGCTGCTAGTATTACGCATTCTTGTTAATATTAACAAATAGACAAGAGTTTAGAAACATATTGGCCATAGGGTTGAAAATGGCAAGTTTGGTGGCTGTTTTCCGTTTCCTCCCTGTATTCATCCTCTCTATTTCTCTGTGCCCCAGTCAGGGGCTAACTTTGAGTCAACTGTATCAACAGGCTCTTTTCTACCCTGGCTTCAGTTGTTTCCAGCCAACAGTTGGCAGCAGCAGGAGAGAGGAGTTGGAGACAATGAGGTAGGAGTGAGAGTCATTATTTCCCTGATTTTCCTTCTTCCTGCATAGATTGGCTAATGTCAGTGTATCAAAAGCCACAGAGCTTGTCCACTATTCCTACAGCTACAGCTCTCCCTGTAGGCTCCGGTGCCTGGTTTTCCTCTGCTCCTTTAAGCCTGCAGGTGAAGCAGCTCCCCACATTCCTTCCATGAGAGGCTTTCTCATCCTTTATTGGTTTTCCTTAATCTTACACTGTTGTAAAAGAATGCCTTTATTAAACTCTCCTCGGTTACCCCATTTGAGCCAGCCATCTATTCCCTGCCAGGAAGAGATCCTGGTACTAAGAATCTAACAAACTAGAGAGTTTCTGGGTTGGGAGGTGGAAAGAATGTAATAGATTTGAGTAAAATGAGGAATTGGAGAAGGCTAGCAAGTTTGAGTGAAGATATCAAGGCTGAACTAGAGTTGCAGGGAGAGCAGGAGACCCAGGAAGACACGCACCAGTGCTGGAATAGATGAAAAGCTAGGGGCTGGGGTTGTGGCTCAGTGGTAGAGCACTTGCCTGGCAGGTATGAGGCACTGGGTTCAATCCACAGCACCACATGAAAATAAATAAATAAAATAAAGGCATTGTGTCCACCTACAACTAAAAATATTAAAAAAAAAAAAAGCTAAGAACAGTGGTTTAGGAATTTGTAGCATGCAAATAAATGGCAATTAAAGCCATGAGAGGAAATCAAGTATTCAAAGGCCAGAGGATGAGAAGAAAAGAAAGCCAAGTATTAATTCTAATTTAGGATCTTGGAGTTATAAATCATGTTATATTCCAGAAGATAGGGCACAGTTTTCTAGACATAACTGTATCTCTTTTCATTCTCAGAACAATTCTGAGATAGGAGACGTGCCACAGCATGTCTAAGCTGTATAACCAATAAGTAGAACTAGGATGTCTGCTCCAAAATCCAAATGCTTCCCATTATTGTGCTGCTCAGGTTGAGAAGGTTGGTTCCACCCTGTCTGGCCTTCTTCCAACACTGATCCAAATGGGCCTGGAACGCTCAGACCACAGGCTGAAACTTTCAGGAGCTAGTTTTCTGTTCTCCCTGTCTCAGCAGGAATTTCTACTTACCCTCTACCATCAGAAGGATCTTTCTGACTTGAGGCCTCTGAAGGCTATTGCCTTAAACCAGTTCTGCTTTGTTCTGCCCTCTACAATTCTGTGTCCTGCAAGCTCCCCAAACTCTCGCCTTTGAGAGATCTCCTTTATCTCTCATTTAATCCTTAGCCTCTGCAATTTGCCTTCCCATCCACCACCTCAGTGAAACCAGGCTTGCCAAGTCCAATGCACTTTTTTTTTAATAGACGATTTTTCAACTTTTCTTTCTTTTTATTTTGTAGTGATGAGGATTGAACCCAGGACTTTGCACATGCTAGGCAAGTGCTCTGCCACTGACCAATATACATCTTATTTTCCTTTGTTCCTTGAATGGTGTGGCCCAATTTCCTACATCTTTTTTTTTTTTTTTTGTAGATGGACACAATGCCTTTATTTTATTTACTTATTTTTATGTGATGCTGAGGATCAAACCCAGTTCTTCACCCATGCTAGGCAAGCTTTACTTCTGAGCTACAACCCCAGCCCTAACTCCTTACTTCTTAAAAACCTCCTTCCTGGGGCTTCAATAGCTCTTCCTCTTCAGATCTGCTCCTGATCTTTTGGGTCTTTCCTCTTCAGTCTCCTTTTTGGGCCTCTCTGTTTTTTTTTTTTTCCCCTGCCCTCTGCTTGCTGCTGACCAGTGACTCTCTCCTTGACCCTCTCCACTTCCCACTTGACCTGGACAACCTCAATCCCTCCATAGCTTCAACTCACGGCTATGCCAAATCTACATTTCTGGCCCAAATGCTTCTGAGGGCCAGACCCATCACACTAAGGGCCTACCGGACATCCTCATTTGAATGTCCTCTAGGGACTTCATACTCAAAGGTGTCCAAACTGTACTTGACATCTTGCCTTCTGCCTGCCTTCCACACCCCTTCTGAACTGGATCTTCCACTTTTGTTCCTGACCTTTGTGTCACCCAAGCCAGAAATCTGGAATTCATCCAAGCCGCCTCCTTTTCTTTATTCACTCCTTTAATCTGCCACCACTACCTTAAACACATAGATTTGTCTCCCTCTTCATCTTCCTCACACCAGCCTTCAAGTTCTCAAACTCGTCCTGCATTGGGTCTATGCCTACCATAGTGCTTGGTGCTTGCCATTTCTCAATTTTAAATCCTTCCATGTTGCCCCATCACTCAAACTCAGGGAAAAAATCTAAGCTCCTTAGCATTACTTAAAGGCCTTTCATGATGTACTGAGCTCCATCTGACAAATTACATGAGAGGCAGGTTTTGCCCTCACACTATTGAATCTGTGGTTTCCTTTCTTCCAGAAGACTTCTCTGCCTCCTATTCTGCCGAACTCACCCTTATTCCTCTTGAGATACACCAAGTTAAAAGTCACTTCCAGGAAGTTTTCCAAAGCATTCAATAGCCAGGAGGAGCTTCTCCTAGGCTGTCATGAGAATCATCTATAACCTTTCTCAAGATGCATTTTAACAATCTGTTCACCATCCTGTTTGTAGGAGACTATAAGCCACTTGAAAAGGAAGAATTTCTTCATTTCCAAATCCCTAAGGCCTGGTGCGTGGTTTTTGAAGGAATGAATGATTTAATTAATATGATGAGTAAATGGATAATCCATGGTATCTTTTAGCATCTGGGTTCTCCCGGGTTTGGCCCATACTTTTAGGTTTCTACAGCACAGCCCGCCCTGGACCTTGCTTGTGCACACATCAGGACTCCCCACTACCTGCCTTGCTGCTGACTCGATGACCTGAACTACATCTTCCACTTCAGCCCATCTATGGTTCTCCCAGCCTCGGCCTGTTGCTTCATTGTCCACACGTTTCCCATAACCCTGTCACTGATAACAAGGCTGTTAGAGTGACAACATAAATGAGTGATTAAATATAACAACAAGCAAGGGTGTGAAAGTAAAAGATTTTGACCTGAAAAGCATTGCCTCAAGTTTGATCTTAAGTTTTCAAAGTCTTAAATGTTGAGTTGCCAGATACTAGCAATTTTTATAACCTAAATCCACCAGGACCCATCAACTAGGACAGGCACCCTCTTTATGATGGCTTCCATGTTCTTCTCTTGAGCATACCTCAGAGATTTATGAGTTGACTAGTGAGGTAAGCGATGTATCTATCCCCTGGAAAGGAAAGAGAACTAAATTCTTATAGAAACAGAATTCTAAGCTCTTTTAGCCCCATAAACTAAGACAGTTTAATCTTCAGCCAAACATTTCCTACCAGAACATTCCACTCCCACCATTTTAGAGAAAACGGTGGTACCATGAAGTCATTTGTATTTACCCATGTCAAATTCTCTAATAAAGATTTTAAAAAACTAAATCAAATTCATTACCATTCTTTTTTCTTTCAAATGGCAGAAAGGGTCTTGTTTTATTTTTTTGGAAATTTCTTGTACCTGCAGTAAAAACACATAATATTTCATTAATAGTATGGTCTCCAGTGTTTAAATAATAAGTTTTAAAAAATTTTTTAGATGTAGATGAACACACAGTATCTTTATTAATTTCTCTGTGGTGCTGAGGATCGAACCCAGTGCCTCACACATGCAAAGCAAGCGCTTTATCAATGAGCTACAGCCCGGCCCCTATATAATAAATTTTAAAAGTATCACCTTAGTCTTCAGTTGATCAGTCTGTTCTTTTAACTTTTGACACATCTGCTTGCCTTGGGATAGCTTTTGAAATATGTAAGTACTTGAGAAGGCCTCTTTCTGAGAGGCGGATGACAACTTCAACAAATGTGTCACAGTTTTTATTTCTACATAAGAAAGAACAAGTTTTGGCATCCATGCGTTTCAACTCATCTCCGTCTTATTAAGTACTGAAAACAAAAATCTGTGGCAGTAATCAGCCTTGCTATTCTCTTCTAGAAATTTTCAAAACACATATCAAATCATATGATCATCTCAATAGATGCAGAAAAAGCATTTGATAAGATACAGCACCTCTTTATGTTCAAAACACTAGAAAAGCTAAGGACAGTAGAAACACACCTCAAGATTGTAAAAGCTATCTATGCTAAGCCAAGGCCAATATCATTCTAAATGGAGAAAAATTGAAAACATTCCCCCTAAAAACTGAAACAAGACAGGGATGCCCTCTTTCACCATTTCTATTCAACATAGTCTTTGAAACTCTAAATCAAAGAAGTTTTAAAACTCTATACCTGTAAGAAAGTCTTGATGTTTGTGTACTGTAGGCTCCATCTGCATAGTTAAAGAATAAGAAAACATTACTGTTGCAATTGACCAATTACACCATTATTCAGAATGATCAATGGGCTGCCTCCAGGACAACTGATGTGTTCTGGTCATCACGGAGGCAGCCCAGTTCTGTGGTCAAGAGCTGGGTCCATGGTGCTTGGGTTGGATTCCACTATGACACTAATTTGCTGGGTGACACAAGCAATTGCCTCATCACTGTAAGCATCAAATTTCATGGTGGTGAAATGGAGATAGTAATAGAATCTACTATGAGAATTAAATGTTAAATATTTACCATAATATCAGGCATGTGCTAAGCATTCAGCAATACATCTTAGCTATCATTATGATCATGTTTGATACCAGAAGGTGGAATACCCAAACATTTCTCCTAAAATTATACTGTAAGCTCCATGACTCAGGAACCATTGTTGATCTTTCCAGCAGCTCTGTTGAGGTCCTTTCGCTAACACCAAACATGTTCTAGGAATTATAATGTGCCATGCACTCCAAAATATGTGTCAAGATAGTGGTTGTTTTATGCTCACCACAGGCTAACTGTTTTAATCCCACAATGAATCACCTTGAGGGTCTTCCCATTGCTCCCAGCATAAAGCTCAGAAATACACAGAGGCCAGAGAATGAAATGGCAGTGGTAAAAGTAGGCTGTGGTCATTAGGAATATCTCCAATATAGGCTGGATGTGAAACCTATAGCATTCAGTTCTCTAGCTTGAATTGACAGGCTGGGAAAACAAACAAACAAACAACAACAACAACAAAAAAAAAACAGATGCCTGATCTCAAACTACCATTGCCAGAGAGAGATGAGCCTGATATCCATTCTCCTTCTACTAACACAGGAGACTGAGGACTGGGAACAATATTAATGTTATCCTCCTAGTAGAATAGGAACCCTGAGAAATGCAAATTAATCTACCTTGAAATTTCATCCCACTCCATTTAGAATGGCAATCATCAAGAATACAAATAACAATTGCTGGCAAGGATGTGTGGGAAAAATCGTACAATTATATTTTGTTGGTGGGGCTGAAAATGAGTACAACCACTTTGGAAAGCAGTGTGGCAATTCCTCAAAAGACTAGGAGTGGAACTACCATATGACCCAGCTATTCTACTCCTTTGTATTTTTTATTCAAAAGAAGTAAAATCAGCATACTATAGTGACACATGCCTACACATGTTTATAGCAGCACAATTCACAATAGGCAAGTTATGGAACAAGCCCAGATGTCCATCAATAGAGGAATGGATAAAACTGCAGTATATATACATAATGGAGTTTTACTCAGCCATAAAGAAGAATGAAATCATGGCATTTACTGGTAAATGGATGGAACTAAGTGACTAATCTCTACTCAGAAAGTCGAGGGTTGAATGTCTTCTCTTATATGTGGAAACTGGGGGGGGGGAGCAAAAATAAATAAATAAATAGGATCTCACAAAAACAGAAGGGAGACCAGTAGAGTAGAGGAAGGGGTTAGAAGCGGGGGGTGGAAAGTATGGTAAGAGGAAATACTAGGGAACAAAATCTACCAAATTATGCTATATCCACATATAAACATACTATAATGAATCCCACCTTAGCTATATAATTATAATGCACTAATTCAAATAATAACAAAGGAAAGATCAGTAAAGTAGAGCAAGAAGATTGGGGGAGGGAGGAGGAAGGAAAAAGGAAAGTACTGGGGAATGAGATCGATCAAATTATGTGAATGTACAAATATAGCATAATGAATCCCACTATTATGTATAGTATAATGCACCAATTAAAAAAAAAAAAAGAACAAGTAACCTTGAAACTTCCTAATACCATAAAGGTATAGATTTCTCCAAGACTTAGGGAAGCATTGCTGTCACCACCAGGTTGGCTGCTGGCTCCAGGTTGTGTCGGGAGGTTCCGGTTCAAATTTCCCAGTGCTGGGTTAAATGAGGGATGGAAATTGAAACAGGCAGACATTGCTATTCAGTCCAGGATGCCCTTCATAAAAGGCTGAAAAGAAATTTCATACTGTCCTGGCAAAGTGACAAAAGAACTAAAATGTTCACTTTGATCTTTTTATTTCTCCCAGTACTAAGGATTGAATCTAGGGCCTCACACATGCAAGGCAAGCACTCTACCACTTATCTATATCCATAATCCTTTTTATTTTTTATTTTGAGACAGGGTATTGCTAACTTTCCAAGGTTAGCCTTGAACTTGTGATCCTCCTGCCTCAGCCTCTCGGGTAATGGGGATTACAGTAGATGCCTCAGCACCCAGACTACTTTAATTATTAATGTGAATTTGCCTTACTATTTATTCTCCCTCAAATGATGAGATCCTCAGCCTCATCACATTGGAAAGTTGGGTAAGGGACGAGAAGATGGGATGTGGGGCAGTGGGAAAAGGCATAGATTAAGCATTAACAACGTTTTGTATTAAGTGGTTACCAATGTAACAGTTTGTATGGTTTGTTAGACAAAGTTTGTATGGAAATTAGACAATGGAAAGACGAAGATAATGTTGCTGCCCTCTGGAGTCTTAAACTCGAGTGGGAGAAACAGTTACCTCTAAATTATTTTGATCCAAATCAGGCTGAGATAAAAGCTCTGACAAAAGTACTAAATAAGCAAAGGACAGAAATAACTGTGATTTTGCAGATTTGAAAATTTACATGGTCCAGGGGAAATTGAAGGAAGCCATGAAAGGAGCAGGTCTTTGGCAAGTGGAGATGGGATGCTTCATGGAAGGTAGGAGGCTCAGAGAATTCAGAGGCTTAGAAGAGGTTTAGGCTGGCCAGGTAATGAAGCTGAGTTTAGAAGGTTAGGATGAAGTAAGATACTAAAGGGGATGGCCCGGCTTGAGGAATTTGGATTTCACCCTCTTGTATGCTGTTGTATATTTGGCCCATGATTCTTCTCATGTGAATACCACTGAGCTTCTGAAAGGTCAAGTCCCTCGCCCCCATGGTCCCAGGGAGCTGAATGAGACCTCAGAACCAGAACTAAGCCCCACTCACCCTCCAAAAACCCACCCTGACAAAGATGACCAGTAGTCCCAGTATATATTTACAGGAGACTCTTTTCATTTACCTGCATTTGTTGTGAAGGTTTTGTACTTTCCCTTTTCTGCTCCGGATGTTGTTTTTCAACATACTTTGACCTAAACATGGTTTCTAAAATATCTTGCATGATTGCTGATTTGTTTCTCAATTTAGGAGAAAAACTGGCTGGCTTAGTCATTGTAAGTGACTTATTCATTATGTGATTTTTAGGGATTTTCATTTTGAGAGCAACTTTAGAGAAATCTGGCAGCTGGCAATGAACTTGACCTTTTCCATATTTGAAGTCATTGCTTGAAGTTGCTTTTTCTGTCAACTGTTTCTGGGGTGTCTGCCTTTGGCAACTTTTTTGTTCATCCTGTGGACCCTTGATTTTAGTTAGAAAATTTAAATTTTCGTGATGGTTGCTATTTGCAGTCACACTGGCTTTTCTAAATCACAGATATTTTCTTTTGTCATGATAGGAGAACCGGTGGGCTTACTGCTTTTTTTGACATCTCTTTTGGGGTTGAGTTGGTCAATGAATTCTGAGGTTTGTGCTTTTGGGAAAGAATTCTTAACATAATGTGAAATAATATTTTTAATAAAAGCTGTTTCATCAAAACAGTCACCATTACGTGCCTCTGGGAGAGTTTCAAAGTTAATACCTTGAACTCTTAGTAATTGCTCTTTAGAAAGATGATGGAGTAAAATATCAGAAACGTTTGACTTTGAAGCAGCTCCTTTAGTAGCTTGAACATGAAGAGTCATGGTGCGTTGATTCTCTTTATCACACTTTTTATTGGTAGCATTTTCAGTAACTTTATCCCACGTCATGGCCATAGCTGTATTTCTGTATGTTTCAACATGGGCAGCCTTTACTTTGGGGTCATCTCCTATTGGAATAACATCGAGGGTGTTAGTATTTCCGGTAAAATTGTAATCATTGCATATGTTCATTTGGGAGAGATCACCATCATAAGGTAAATCTTCCTGTTGCTTATAAGTTGTATCTTCTGAAAAATCGTTTTCGTCCATGATTGGGTAGCCTGATGTTTCTTGACCTCTGCTGCCTGGTCCTGCTGTCCTTGTCATGACAGTATATCTGGTTTTCATGGATTGTCTTCATTGTGCACCTTCTTCTATGGGAAATGAGAATAGCCACATTGTTAAATATATTAGAATAATGTACTATGATTAATTTGGTGTCTACGCTGAATGAAATGCATGCTTTTCATTTAGAGAAATTCAGTTATAAACATGAAGGCAGAAAACTCACCCAAGAGCTAACTCATCTTAAATATTCTATAATAGTAAAGGAAAACAATTTTCCCTCTTTTGTTTTTTTTCAGTGCTAGGAATCAAACCTAGGGCCTTGTGCTTGCTTTGCCACTGAGCTCCATCTCCCGTCCTCATTCATTAAATTTTGAAGGAGACATTGGTCTATAGTTAATGGCCAAATCTTTATTATTGTCCCTTAGGGAATATTATTTGTGTTTGTTCTCTCAAAATGAGAATTTTTTTAAATATTTTTTTTTTTAGTTGTCAATGGACTTTATTTATTTATATGCGGTGCTGAGAATTGAATTCAGTGCCTTATACATCTAGACAAGTGCCCCAAATAGGAATTTGGAATGCAAGGAAAGGAGGGATATTTTTTTCTTTTCTTTTCTTTTTTTTTTTTTTGGAGTGGGGGAGACCAGAGGTGCTTTACCTCTGAGCCACATTCCCACATCCCCACCCTTTTTTATTTCTATTTTGAGTCAGGGTCGCACTAAGTTGATGAGGCTGGCTTTGAACTTTTGATCCTCCTGCTTCAGCTAGCCCAGTTGCTGGTATTATCAGTGTGCACCACTATGCCCAGCTTAAAGGATGAATTTTACAATACCAAGGCCTTCATTTATCCCCTCATTCCTGAGTAAGTCATGTGACATTGAAAGCCAGCTTAGCTTAAATATAACCACCCACCTTCTCTGTTCTTGTGGGATTTTTTTTTTTTTTTTTAGTTGTAGATGAACATACATACTTATTTTTATGTGGTGCTGAGGATCGAACTCAGTGCCTCACACATGCGAGGCAAGTGCCTTACCACTGAGCTACAGCCTCAGCCCCTCTGGTGGGAGTTTTTTTTTAAAGGTTTATTTTAAATTGACCCATAATAATTGTACCATATTTATGGGATACAATGTGATGTTTTGATATAAGTATATAAATGATCACTCCATTAGATGGAATGATCAAATGAGGCTAATTAGCATGTTTATTCCCTCAAACATTCACGACCATTTTGTGGGAGAACATTTAAAATCCTCTCTTCTAGTGATTTCAAAATATACAGTACGGCATTGTTAACCATAGTCACCCTACTGTGCAAGAGAACACCTGGACATTCTTCCTATCCTAACTTTGCACCTATGACCAACCCCTACCTCCCCCTGCCATCCCAGACTCTTGGTAACAGCATTCTGCTTGCTACTTCTTGGGATCATTTTTTTTTAAATTCCACAGTATAAGCAAGATGGTGCAGTACTGTTTTTTTCTCTATTTGGCTTATTTCACTTAACACAATGTCCTCCTCCAGTTCCATCCATGTTGCCCCTCATTCTGGTGCTTTTCCACTTGGGCTTCCAGACATTCTGGTCCCCTCTCTCTGATTTTCCCTTGTATGTCTGAGAAGAGCAGAGATTGGGCAGAAATCTGACCAAGGGAGGACAAATAGGTTTTTTGAACGCCTGGAGGCCAGTCTGCAGCCAAATGTCCCTTTCTAATTGGAGACCAGGCGGGAGCCTGGTCAGAGGCCGCCTTCCCCTGGGCAAGGCTGGCCGGCTGCCATAGCCCAGATGGCAGTGTCGTGGCAGCAGTGTCACGAGGATGCTCCTGAAAGTGGTCAGAGCTGTCAGCTCAGCTGCCATTTGGTATGAGTCCTTTTTTACTTACTTTCTTTCTTTTAAAAATTTTTTTTCTTTTTTTAGTTGTGGATGGACACAAAACCTTTATTTTATTTATTTTTATGTGGTGCTGAGGATCAAACCCAGTGCCTCATGCATGTTGGGCAAGTGTTCTACCACTGAGCCACAACCCCAACCCCCCTTTTTTTCTTTTTTAAAAAGAAAATTTTAAACACCCATTTAAATATCTCTTCTTGATTTGTGGACTTTGTGTACAACTCCTTAGAAGTAGTAGAATTATATTCAGTTGTGGGTGGAGTGACTGAGGCTGTCTTGCCTGAGTACTTGCTAGGCTCTGAAGTTTTTCTAGCCCAGGATGACTATAGCCCCTGGCCACCCAATCTTGCCCATCCAGTGATGGGTTTGGGAGAATGGATCTCCATGGTTCTTCCTCATCCAAATTTTTAGAAGTCTATCAACTTGTGATAGATTACTTACCCTCAAAAGCGAAAATAATATGTTTGAACAACAACAACAAAAATATTGAGCTGAGTTCTCCAAGAAAAATGAGTACAAACTAAATGTGGTAAAGGCATCTGCAAAACATTATACAGAGATCTTAGTTCATATGTAGATGCCAGTGTTGGAAAACTCAATTTAAAAAAAAAACACTCTGTTTAGAGAGGGAGAAGGGGTGATTATCACTACTGAACTTCCTCAAATCACTTATAGAGGCTAATGTTTAAACTGAGGGAGGCATACCTTCATGACCAGAATTACAAGCTACTCCCACTCAAGTTGAAGATTAAGGGAAAATGCTCCCCAGGAAAGTCAAAGGCATAGCCTGAAAGTAGGAGTAGAGAGACCTGACTTGAATTTTGCCTTCTTCACTCATTAGCTGTATACCATCTGGCTGGCTTGTAGACTTTTCTTTTCTTTTTTTGGTACCAGGGGTTGAACCCAGGGGCACTTAACCACTGAGCCACATTCCCCAGCCCTTGATTTTATTTTTTATTTTTGAGACAGGGCCTCACTAAGTCTCTTAGGGCCTTGCTAAGTTTCTGAAGCTAGTGATCCTCCTGCCTCAGCCTCCCAAGTCACTGGGAATTCAGGCATGCACCACTATGCCCACCATCAGATTTTTTAAACTTTTCTCAGTTTGCTCTTTGAAAAATTAGGGGAGAAAATAAAATAAAAACTCAATAGAAAAGAGAAAGAGAAAAAAGTATATAAGCAAGTGAAAAATAGAAACAATATTACCCAGTTCTCAGGATTACTAGATAATGAAATGAGATAATACATGTAAAGTACTTGGCATAGAGTGCTTGGCTCAGAGTGAGAATTCAGTCAATGGTAAGTTTCTGGTTTTGTTTTATTTTGGTACTGGGTATTGATCTCAGGGATACTCTACTTTTGAGCAACATTCCCAGTCCTTTTCGTTTTTTATTTTGAGACAGTTCTCTCTAAGTTGCTGAGGCTGGCCTCAACCTTGCAATCCTCCTTGCCTTAGCCTCCCCAAGTAGCTGGGATTACAAATGTGCAGCATCATATCCTGCTGTCAGTGGTAGTTTAAAAAGGAAAAAACAAAACCAGTCTTGGTTTTGCAATACTGAAGAACTCCCAGGTACAGAAAGCTGGGCATTCCTCATCAAGGTGATGTTTAAAGAATAAAGAAAGGAGCGGAGCGTGGTGGCACATGCCAATAATCCCAGGGCCTCGGAAGGCTGAGGCAGGAAGATTGCAATTGTAAAGCCAACCTCAGCAACTTAGATAGCCCCAAAACAACTCATCGAGACCGTCTCTAAATGAAATATAAAAAAGGACTGGAGATATGGCTAAATAGTTAAGCACCCTGGGGTTCAGTCCCCAGTACTCAAATAAATAAATAATAATACATTTTTTTTTTTAAATAAAGGAAGGAGGGCCAGGATTGTGGCTCAGTGGTAGAGCACTTGCTTAGCACGCATGAAGCACTGGGTTCGATCCCCAGCACCACATAAAAATAAACAAATAAAATAAAGGCATTCTGTTTATCTAAAACTATAAAAAAAATTTAAAAAAATAAAATAAAGGAAGGAATTGCATTTATAGGACATAATCTCTATAAAGAGCCTGAAAACGATGTTTAAAATCTACTTATAAAATGGATATGTTGTTTGAAGGTTTAAAATATCACTAATTAATTTAAAACAAAACATTGTCTAATTTTTGAGGTTAAAAATACCCAGAATTTAAAAAATGCCTAGAGAGAAAACAGAAAAATAAGACAAGTTCTAGTTTTGCAGTGCTTTTAATGACCTAAGGTACAGGCCAAAGCCACCCTCCTGCTTTCTTTGTAGACTGAGGGCTTCATTGCTGGATGCTAAGCCCTTGTCATTAAGGAAAAAAGATCCTCTGGTGGCCAGATCAAAATTCCTAAAATATCGTTCCATTTAAACTGATAAAATTTGATTTCTGCTGTGACTTTTAAGAAAAAGAAAGGCACCCCACCAAGATGAGCCAGAAGCCTGATGAGCTCTCTCATTTCACATAGAAAAACAGTTTCTGTTGTTATTATTACTACTATTATTATTACTATTACTAGTATGTGTGAGTGTGTGTGTGTGTGTGTGTGTTTATACATTAAAAATATCAGGAGCTGGGCATGGTGGTGCAAACCTGTAATCCCCATGGCTCATGAGGCTGAGGCAGGGGGATGGCAAGTTCAAAGCCAACCTAAGCAAAAAGGGAGGTACTAGAATACAACAGACACTAGTATTGCTGTATGTATATACATGGCTGTATAACCAACGTGATCCTGCAATCTGTACACGTGGAAAAATGAGAATTCATACCCTATTTGAATCAAACGTATGATATGTCAAGATCATTGTATTGTCTTGAGCAACTAATAAAAAAAAGGGAGGTACTAAACTCAGTGAAACCCTGTTTCTACATAAAATTCAAAAGAAGGTTGGGGATGTGGTTCAGTGGTGAAGTGCCCCTGAGCTCAATCCCCGGTACCTCCCCCTAACCCCCCCCCCCGCCCAAAAAAACAAGAGGACTATTTCTAGAAAAAGACAGTTCACATCCTTAGCATCATAATAGCCCCTTACAGATATTTGGAAAGAACAGGAACATCTTCCCACATCAATACTCAGCTCAATCTTGGAATCCAAAGGCACCTCCAAAGAGATTCTGGGCGGAACCCAACAGAACCTTCTGTAGAACCCAATTTGATCTCCTGATGTTGGGGGGTCCATCTGGGGTCGTGACTGCTATGCAGCTGTACTGACCATTGTGTGCTCAGCAATAGCTCATAGTCACTCCTCTGAGCAGATGAGGTCAGGGCATTCCTGTGACGCAGGTTATGAAAACACTTCAGTCTGGGACCAAGGGGAGATGAACAACAAGGGGCTCACTATGTTGATGGCTCTTCCTTGTGTGGTTTACTTCATTATGAAGCCTAAATTTGGTGTTGAAGTGCTGACCTAAGCTCGATAACTAGCCTATTTAACACAAGAAGATAACCATGACTGAGAAGATTGGGGAACTGATGGAATCCATGAAGAATGTATATATAGATAGGAAAAACAAAACTCCTTAAAGGTTAGGGGTGAAAGACGGTCAGCAAATCATTGTTTCTGGCTAGTAGGTGATATTTCTTTTATTCATTAGCCTGTTTAGTGGTGATACAATTTTGATTGGAGGACGGTTTTTATCACCAAAGAAAAATGGCAGGACCATGGGGGCTTGTAACCATCTTTCAACTTCATCCCCAATACCCTCTGTTCTGGTTTAGACTTCTGCTAGCCAGGTAAACCAGGAAGATGTCTACATCCTGCTGTGGAGAGAAATACAGACATTGTTCCTATCTGCTCCCACTCTCTCTGCTACTGTACGTACCAGTTAGCTCTGCCGCCTGACCCTTGGTGGTCCCAAACCCCACACTTCTGAGATCAGTCCTACTGGCTGTAAATGGCAGTGTATATTGACTAATGGAAGCAATGATTTGACAATCCAAATTCTTCCTGCTCCTGTATGAATTTTTCACTTAGACTGTGACTATCTTATCATTAGGAGCTTTAAGGACATGATGGATCACTGTTTTGTTCTGCACAAAGCAATCTGCTGCTGAGTCTCCAACCAATACAACATACAGCCAACACAAAGAGGTAACACAGTGGCAGCAACAATAGAAACTCACCTACATCTTGGGGTCTCGGCATCACCCGGTGAACAAGAGGAAGGGCCTCACAACACAGATGAGCCATCCTTTGACTCCGGTCTTTCTTTGTTGGTAGTCAGAAGTTGACTGCAATTGAATAATAGAACAAAAATGAAGCTTCAAAGTCATGGTGTGCTGCTGCTTTTGGGTCCCTTTAAGCAAGAAATAAGTGTTGAAGATTTTAATATGATCTAAACTTTTATCCTTTTTTTTTTTTTTGGTCTTTTAAGAGCATTCAAACACTCTTGGTTTGACTCTGTTGTCTTAATTTTCACATTCTCTCCCTCTGTTCCTACCTCTGGATTTCTATTAACCCACAAAGGAAAAAACAGGAGCTGGTTCAGAATCACACGTCCTAAGCCACACACAGGGGTCAGATACTCATGGATTTTGTATCCAGTGTATGGTGTCTCTAGATTAAATATTTTCAAAGGTAATGTGATGCAGGCTCCGATGCACAGGCTGTATTTGAGGATGCCCTGGTAATCCTATCAGCTAGCTTCATCTCCAAAATGCAGGCTGCCCACAGAAGTCGCGCCTGTAACTGTAACCAAATACCATTCGGTTTGGCAGCCTGGCTTCATTTTGTCATTGTGGAGTAACAGAAGGGAGACACTGCCATGGAACAACAAATCTATCCAATACTCCCTGGAGAGCCAGGTGGATGTATTATTTATAGTCAAGCTTAGGGTTGTGGTCCTTCCGGGAATGGGCATGAATTTGATGACCAGCTGTTACAAATTATTTATCCTGTAACTATTTTAAAAGCCAGCGGTGGGCGTCGGAGGTGTCTTTTCGAAAAACTGAGCAAACCAGTATCTGGAGAAGCACGGCTCAGTATTTTACCAGCAGCCTTCACTTGCTTTTCTTGCTGTTTGGTCAATGCTGTCTCTTTATCCACTGGTGGTCAGCAAATCCTTCTTTCAGCTGTGCTGATGTGGCCATGCCATCACCATCAAGGATGATCCAATTTGTGCTATAAACCATGGACCTTGCTTGTGCTTTGGGAACACTAAGAAAACTCTTTTGTCAATTGGTCTTCTGAAAATAATTCTCATGATAAATTTTAAAACACCAATTTAAAGATATATAATTTAAAAAACAAAACTCACTGCTCAAACTTCCTCTTTTCCTAAACTTTCCATTTTTTATTATTAATTTTTAAAAATTTGTTCTGATTCATTAAACTTTCCAATTGAACTTTGACAACTTTTGCCCATCAATATGAAGGGCCAGAATATTTCATAGTATCAAATATTATCTACTTTTTCTAAAGACATGTCCTCCTCTCCCCTGTCCTCTACCCACTGCCAAAAGGAAGAATACTGATTTGAAAATATAATTTTTAAAAATAATAAGATTTTAAACCTGTGGTATATTGATACTTGATCTATGCTCTTCAAAATGATTTCTAAAAGTTATGATGTTGATAATAGTCTATCCACACATTAAGGAAAAAAATCAAGAATGAATTCCCCAAATCTCCACACGGTAGGATTACAGGTAAATTTTATTTTCAACTTAAAGTTGTTTCTTAAACTATTAAATATCTTTTGAGTATACCTACCAGGTGTAAGGCATTATGCTAGGTCCTGTAATCAAGGAGAAATAATGAAAATAACTAGGAGTGTGGACTTTAGTGCCAGGCTATTTTATAGGTGGGATCTACTACCCAGTAAACTGTCATCTTGGGCAAGTTCACTTAATTTCTCTGTTCCTCTGTAATATCCTCTATAAAATGAGGATACTAATAGCATTACCATATAGGATTGTTGTGAGCATTATCCAAGTTGATATTTTTATATAAACACTTATAAACTGTATAAGTGTTTATATGGGGCACTTATTATGTGCTTAGTGCTGTTCTAATCACTTTACAAAAATTAATTGCAGAGAATCAAGAACACTGCATATTATTACGGTGATAAGTGCCTTGAAGGATAGGAAGAGACTACTGGGAGAAAGAAAGGAGGAAAGGGCTTTCTTGAGATAGGGTAGGCAGGAAAGAGCTTTCTGAGGACTAGAATTTCAAGTTGAGCCCCAGTGATGCAAAGCCAGCCATGTCAAGAGTCAGGGCAGAGTGTTCTGGGCAGAGTGTTCTGGGCGGAGGGGACATGTGTGTGAGACCTGAGGCTGGGAAGGAACTTTGGGATTGGGGAAGTTGAAAATCTCCAGCATGACGGTGGCAGTGGAGGTGAGAGAAACGGGGTGGGTGTTCCATACATATGACAATGGCAATGGACTTATGCTAGTGTGTGAAAGTAAGGAGGAATTAATCGTGATTCTTGGACATGTTTTCTGGTATTTTCCAAGTGTTTTAGAATAAAGATCACTCAATAATAAAATGACCCACAAAAAACAAAGGACGTGAATTAAATATACATATTACTTAAAAATATGAAAAGATGATTAGCTAAACATGAAAGGATGGTCGCCTCTGTTAGACTGTGCTGTTCTATGCTTTAAACACATTTGTGGTCAGCTAATGGTTATTGACTTTATGAACCACAGGTCATATTTGGCCACACCTCACACAGGAGCCTGTTCCTCCTGTGGCCCTAGGTCTAGAGAAAACCCAGAAAGTACAAAGGAGCAAAGACTCACTCAGATAACATGTATAGGAAGATACAGCTTCAGTTTGGGCACCAAGACAACTGCTTTGTCTAGAAGATGCACTGTGCCCCCAAATTGAGCCTTGTCATGAATTTTTATATTTCATGCTATATGCATAGAAAAAGTCCCAAGTATGGTTCTAGTAAATGGAAAGATGCTCTGAAGTTTAGAACTGGGTGCAGAAGATGCCTGACTTTCATCCTCGTCTCTAGCCTGACCTCACCAGCTGCCTGTATGTGTGGGCTTGCAGATGTGCCTGTACACCAGTTTTTCAGAGTAACCCTAGAAAGGGAAGTCTTCTGGGCTTTGTACTTGGGAGAAGAGAAGCCTCCCACCACCACCACCACATCCTGAAGAGGTTGCATTCCTTTGCTTGTGGGAGAGAAAGTAGTCTTCAGCAATCTCTTGGCATCATTTAATAAGCACCTTAGAGCATAAATATAAGATTGGTTCATATTTGCTTATCACAATTCTGTTTTTAAATAGTAACATCTCTGTATATTCTTTTATATAAAAAAGAAAATGAGCTGGGTGCAGTGGTGCACACCTGTAATCCCAGAGGCTCAAGAGGCTCAAGAGGCTGAGGCAGGAGGACTGCACGTTCAAAGCCAGACTCAGCAACAGCGAGGCCTTAAGCAACTCAGTGAGACCCTGTCTCTAAATGAAATACAAAAAAGGGCTGGAGATGTGCCCCAGTGTTAGTTAAGCACCCCTGAGCTCAATCCTCGATACCAAAAAAACCAAAAAAACAAAAAAGAAGAAAATGAAATGTCAATTGAAAGTTAATAAAACATCGAGCAGCAAAAGGCATGAGATCACCCAGACCAATACCCTCATTGCTGATTAAGTATTCTGGGGAGCAGAAGAAGGGAATGGCTTTCCCAAGAAGAAGGAAGTTCAATGTGTAGGGTAAAGCACATGACCTCACAGTCTTGGGGACAGCAGGACAAGAGTTTGAATCCTGGTACTGCCACTTTCTAGTTTCACAATCTGGGGCAAGTTACCTAACTTGTCTGATCCATATTTTTCTACTTTGTAAAATGTGAAATTTTTAAAAGATTGATGTAAGAATAAAAAGAACGTTTTCTTAGTGCAGTATCTGTCATATCCAATAAATGGTACCTATTACTAAAGAACCTAAGTCCTGGGTCTATAAATCCTCCCCCACCCTCACCCCAATACAAACAATCCTGATGAATGAGTTACTTATATGGAAATTTATACAGTAGTGCTTTCTAATGTAGTAGCAGTGCTTTCTAATGTGATGTGGCTGGGCACAACAGTGCATGCCTTTAATACCAGCAGCTGGGGAGGCTGAGGCAGGAGGATCACAAGTTCAAAGCCAGCCTCAGCAACTAATAGGTAGAGCACTGGCCTAGCAAGCTAGCACAAGGCCCTGGGTTAATCCCTAGCACTGAAAAAAAATTACCTAAAGTCTCTCAGTATTTTAAAGATTGAGCATTTTTAGTTTTTTTTTTTTTTGCTAGAGTTATTCAGCAGGATTTCTTTTTCTTTTTTTTAATTAATTTATTTTTTATTGGTTGTTCAAAACATTACAAAGCTCTTGACATATAATATTTCATACATTAGATTCAAGTGGGTTATGAACTCCCATTTTTACCCCAAATACAGATTGCAGAATCACATCGGTTACACATCCACATTTTTACATGATGCCATATTAGTGACTGTTATATTCTGCTACCTTTCCTATCCTCTACTATCCCCCCTCCCCTCCCCTCCCATCTTCTCTCTCTACCCCATCTACTGTAATTCATTTCTCTCCTTGTTTTTGTATCTTTTATCTCATATAGTTAAAAAATTGAAATGTAAGTGTGTTATAAGTTATCCCATGATAGAAAAATATTATTTATCAATACGTCCCTAACACCTTTCTTGTAAAAACCACCAAGCTCTTTAAATAGTATTAAATTAGACACCCCTACACACATGATTTTGAAGTAAATATTACTTAAGCTCATGCTGAAACGCCAACTTTCATTTGGCATTATGAATTGTGTTAAAATACCGGAAGTAACCATATGAAAGGTAAACAATCAACATTTAGACTTTTAAGATAGGCTTGGGTAGGCTTAATAAGCATTAATTATTTATGACTTGAAACACCTCAGTGAAGTATTTCTTTATCCTTTCAAGCAATGTCATCATCTCAGAGATGGAAACTCAGTACAACGCTAAACAATTTAGGACAGGAAACAATTACCTGCTTGAAAGATAACAGCACTTTGCATCTAATAACTCTTTTTCCACCAGGAGTACCTAGTCACATTACAAATTAATTAAGCACTCGGAGGGACATAATAAGTATCTCCCTTTAACTTTATGGAACAGATTGAGGAAGAGGAAGCCATTTAGATAAAATGACACAGCAGGTCACTGGCAGTGAGGATTTAGTCCCTTGAAATAGAATATTTGATGGGAAGTTAAGGAACATTTGTTGGAGACCTACTGTGTGCTAGGCACTTTGTGTATATCACTTCTGCAATCCTCTCCACAGCTCCCAAGGGAAATAGCATTCCTTAGGGTAAGAAATGAACTTTTAGGAGCAGAGATAGGTTAGGTCAGTCTGATTCCAAAGCCACTGATTTCCACTCTGGTTAGACCATGCATTACAAAGAGGAAGAAGAAACAGAAGTCATGGGACTCATCAAAGTTATACTATTAAAAAAAAAAACTGGATTGGTTATTGTGTTAGTTTTTTATTGTTGCTGCAACAAATTGTTAAAGAACAAAATCAATAAGCTGAGTTTAAAGGTCTAATTGGCTTTTTTTTTTTCTTAACACCAAGATCCAACTGGATTTATTGTGCAAACAAGGGAAAATGAACAAAAGTCTCTTACCTTCAGATATTCTCCTTAAAAAAAAAATGGCTGATCTCTATAAAAGGTACAGACAAAATGTTGATCTCTTGTTCTAATTGGCTTTTATTAGAGAGTCATCTGCAAAATACTGAGCTGGGTGGAACAGATGGGCTTTACAGGAAGAAAATACTAAAGAAAGTAGAAACAAGGAGCAAAAAATGGATTGGTCATTTCAAAGTTACTTTTCCTATCAGGTTAAAGCTGAGGTTGTTTGGGTCGCTTTGGATTAGTTCCTGTGAGTTTTCTGGCCCATTTCTAAAGTCACCTTGATGACATGGCACCTAGCATGAGTGACTCCATTCTGTTTTGGTGTGGTTTTCTGGAGCCCAACTGATGGAGCTCAGTACAAAATAATAGCCCCCCCATAAATTTTATTTAACAAAATTATTACAAATTGTGGCATAAAGCAACACAAATACATTGTCTTTCAGCACTGGTGACTAAAAGTCTGAAAATGGCTCAATGGACTAATATCAGGGTGTAGGCAGGGCTGTATTCCTTCTGGAGGCTCCAGGGGGAATCCATTCCCTGTCTTCTCTCACTTCTAGAGACTGTCTGCATTCCCTTCCTCCATCTTTAACCTCTCTTCCTACCATGTCCAAGCTCCACATTCATGCTGCGACAATCTCAAACTGCTGCTTCTTTTCTTTTTAGTTGTAGATGGGCACAATAACTTTTTAAAGTTATTTATTTTTATGTGGTCCTGAGGATAGAACCCAGTGCCTCACACATGCTGGACAAGCGCCCTGCCACTGAGCTACAATCATAGCCCTAATCTCAGGCTTCTTATAGCTCCCCGGGCTCACCTGGTGTTTTATGTCCCCTTGTCTTTGAATATACTTCTGACTTCTCTACCTGGAGTGACCTTCCTCCCTGGCCTCCTTGACCTGGGGTAGCTATTGCTTCCTCCTCTGCCATGTCCCCACAATCTTGGAATTAATTGTTTCATATCTATGTTTGTCCTGAGCCTACCTATACTCCCAACCTCAGAATGTAGTGGGGATTCAACATTTATGTCACAGAATTGGAAATGTTCCTGAATGTATCATAGAGATGAACATTGGAGACATTAGAGGGTCCAGAGGGAAGGAGAATCCTCTAAAAGAGGAGTTTGGATATCATTGAATGAAGGGAGGAAGCTGGTCATAAAGCTGGGGACCCTGACATTCCTCTAACCTGCACTAGGGCAGCTGAAGGGTGGAAACCACCCCCAGGGACTTCCAGAAATAAAGGGGGGAAAGGCTGCTGGCATTTAGGATGGCAGGTTTGGGAAGGAGTAAGGTAGAAAACAGTTCTGTTCAAAGAGAAATGATCTTGACAAAAATGTCAACAGGGTCCACATTAAGAAACACGGCTCTCTGAAATAAGCCAAACTCAGAAGGTCAAGGGTCAAATGTTTCCATTCATGTGTAAGCAAGAGAGGATAAAGGAAAAGAAAAGTGGAGGGAGAGAAGGGTCAGGGACCTCTGAAAATCAGAGGGAGATCAGTAGAGGAAAAGGGACCAGAGGATAGAAGGCAAGTGGTGCTGGCCAAGTTATATTGTTCTATTGTGTGCATGGATGAATATGTAACAACAAATACCACCATTATGTACCACTGTAATGCACCAATAAAAAAAAATGTGGAAAGAAAAAAAAAAAACACTGCTCTAAAGATAGTTTGTTTTTTTTCTGAGAGATCACAAATAGTCTCTCTTTGGTGCCTCAGGTGAGTGTGAGGTACAGTCAGTGATGAGGACCAGCGTAGAATCCGCTCCCTGAAGCATTCACTGTACAAAATAGGGCTGGGATGTGGCAGTGGTCGTGTGTTCCTGAGTTCAATTCCTGGTACCAAAAACAAAAACAAAGGGAAAAAAAACTGATATGGAACCAGGTGCCTTGGTGCATGCCTGTAATTCCAGAGACTCAGGAGGCTGAGGCAGGAGGATCACAAGTTCTAGGTCAGCCTTGGTAACTTAATGAGGCCCTAAGCAATTTAGTGAGACCCTGTCTCAAAATAAGAATTAAAAAGGGCTGGGGATGTAATTCAGCGGTAGAATGCCCCAGATTCAATTCCCAGTACCAAAAAACAACAAATTGAGTTGGAATTTTAGCTCTACTTCTTATTAATTGAGTACCTTGGATTAGTCATCTAAATGCCCTGAACCTCAGTTTCATCATCCACAAAATGGGGACAAAGGGTATTGTGGGAATTAAATGAGGTAAGTATATAAGCTTCCTGACTCATTCGTCTGACACAGAGTGGGAGCTCAATTTATGGTAAATCTTTTTTTTCTTCTCTCCTTCTCTTCCCTTAATGAAGGGCATAAAAAAGTGGATCTAAGAAATTTGAGAAAACTGACCTGAACAGAGCCTGTATACCTCAATTGATAGAGGGGAGACCATCTCTAATGCTTCCAGATGGTTTTACAAGGTGCTGAAGACAAAAATCTGTCTTAAAGAAAGCCTGTGGTCAGGGTGGAAGTCATATAGGTTGTAAGTACAGGAATGAATAGAATTATGACATTGATATGTTAGTGCTGCTCAAATTCTCAAAAGTTCTACCTTTTTCTCCAGCATGTTAACAAGTATCTTTCAATAGCCACAAGTCCAAGGTCCTCTGCAGATACCAAAATCCACTGATGCTCAGGCCCCTTAGATAATGATATAGTGTTTGCATATATCCCATGCACATCCTCCTATAAATCACTTCTAGGTTACTTGTCACCAGCCGTCCATGAGTTGTGTGTGGGTCACTGCACATCAAAGCCTAGTGGATAGAAACATCTAGTGTCTGGGAATGACCAGTGGACATTTTCTCTGATCAATTGCCCAGGGATATTGTGAACCTCTATCCTGCTCTGCCATGTCCCACACAGCACCTGAGATGGGCGTGACCTGCTAAGATGACAATCAACCTGCTGACTGCAAGACCTCTGGAAGCGAGACACTGCCCTTGAAATCTTTTCCCTGCCTTTGATGTATCCCCTTAAATTAAAACACATTTCCTTTGGGGCTCTGCTTTTGTAAATATATTTCTGACTCTTTGTCTTTTGTTCTTCACTAATTATTTTAGACTTTAAGTTTTCAGGAGGCTTACACCCTCCTCGGCAGGAAGAAGAACCCCCCCAATGAGACACTGCCCATCGACCCTCTTAGTTACTTATAATACCTAATGCAATGAACATACTATGTAAACAGTTGTCACACTATATTGTTTGGGGAATAATGACAAGAAAAAAAAAAGTCCATACATGTTTGGTAAAGACATAAAATTTCCCCTTGTAACATTTTCAATATATGATTAGTTGAATCTGGTTGATGCTGGATACAAATGCTGACAACATACGTGGGATGACTATACCTGGCTTCTTGGGAGGAATTTGACCTGAGAAGTGAGTCAACTCTCAAAAGTTACTTAGTTCTTCATGTCTCTAAAACCAGAATCCTATCAAAGTCATATTGATAAAAAATAAATAAATAAATGGGAAGAGTCTTATCTGAGATGGTCTAGAGACTAAGGTAGAAAGAGTTCCATGGGATAACAATTTAGATTCGTATGATTTGCCTGTCCAAGGGAACCTCTGGGTACATTTGCAATCCCATAATTAAGACTGATAATAGCATCGTAAAACAGGGGCATAATCTTCAGAGATGAACACGTCTGAGTAAGCATGCTATCCTAAAGGCAAACTGACTCTTAGAAATTAAGACACATGAAAGACTGCTAGCTAGTCATGAGAGGACCCAGCCTCCTTTCAAGCAATCCACCCCTAAGTGACCTTAGGAACAATAAGGTAGTAAAAAGGTTTAATTGGACAACTTGCAACTTCTTTTGCACCTGTGAGTCAAGAGCACTTGATTGCTTTTGCTGACAGGTAGCCTCTAGATCTTCCCATTGATGTTTTAGTTTGTACTATTTAAATACTGTGAAGCTAAAGTTCGTATGTGGGCTCATCCGGGTCACTTGAAGTTCCATTGTATAGTGCTAATCCTTGGTTTTGTTTTGTTTTGTTTTGTTTGAAAAGTTATTTTTAAATTTTGCAACTATAAAAATATAAGCCAGAAGATTAATATCTTTCATGTGCTGAATGTAATGGAAATGTCTTTCAAAAATGAGAGTGAAATGAAAGTGACAGCCACCCCAGGTTAAGAAGGCCAGGGAGGAAGGTCACTCCAGGTAGAGAAGTCAGAAGTATATTCAAAGACAAGGGGACATAAAACACCAGGTGAGCCTGGGGAGCTATAAGAAGCCTGAGATTAGGGCTATGGTTGTAGCTCAGTGGCAGGGCGCTTGTCCAGCATGTGTGAGGCACTGGGTTCTATCCTCAGGACCACATAAAAATAAATAACTTTAAAAAGTTATTGTGCCCATCTACAACTAAAAAGAAAAGAAGCAGCAGTTTGAGATTGTCGCAGCATGAATGTGGAGCTTGGACATGGTAGGAAGAGAGGTTAAAGATGGAGGAAGGGAATGCAGACAGTCTCTAGAAGTGAGAGAAGACAGGGAATGGATTCCCCCTGGAGCCTCCAGAAGGAATACAGCCCTGCCTACACCCTGATATTAGTCTACTGAGCCATTTTCAGACTTTTAGTCACCAGTGCTGAAAGACAATGTATTTGTGTTGCTTTATGCCACAATTTGTAATAATTTTGTTAAATAAAATTTATGGGGGGGGCTATTATTTTGTACTCTCTTTCTGCTTTTAAGATTGCCTCTTTGAGCCAGGCGTATGCCTATAATTCCAGCGGCTCTGGAGGCTGAGGTAGGAGGATCTAGGGTTCAAAACCAGCCTCAACACGTTATTGAGGCCCCAAACAACTCAGTGAGACCCTGTCTCTAAATAAAATATAAAAAAAGGGCTGGAGATGAGGCTCAGTGGTTAAGCACCCCTGGGTTCAATCTCCTGGTACCAAACAAAACAAAACAAAACAAAACAACCAAAAAACGATTGCCTCTTTGTCTTTTGTGTTTTGTATTTTCATTATCATAAATCTAGGTGCAAATTTCTTTTTCTTTAAAAAAATCCTGCTTAAAATATTGTTTGTTTCTCATCTTAGAATTTTGACTGGTTGTATGTTAGATCTTCTCAGTCTATATTTCTCTCTCATATGAAATTTTTTTTGAGTTCTGACTTACAGTTTACTACTTCTTTCTTTAGCCACATCTAGTTTGCTGTTCAGCATGTTCATTGAATTTCAAATTTCAACTATTATGTCTTTATTTCTTTTTTAAGTCTAGAAGTTCTATTGGGTACTCTTTTAAACCTGTTGGCTATTTTTTGCAGTACTTTATTCTTATATTTTTAATCTTTTATTTCTTTTTCTCTTTTGGTACTAGGGATTGAACCCAGAGTGCCTAACCACAGATCCACATCCATAGCTCTTTTTAAAAATTTTTATTTTGAGGTAAGTTCTCATTAAGTTGCCTAGGGCCTTGCGATCCTCCTGCCCTAGCCTCCCGAGTTGCTGGGATTCCAAGCTTGTGCCACCATGCCCAACAGATTTTAAAAAATATATTAAATATACTCATCAAAAATATATTAAACATACTTACCTTATAATCTGTGTTTGATAATTCAGTTACAAAGTCTTCATGGGCCTGATTCTGCCAGGTTTTTTGTTTGTTTTTGTTGCCTGATGATTCTTGCTTATCATATCTTGTTGCTTTGCATGAATTGCAATTTGATTGATCAGTCACATTTTTTGGAACTTTTCCTGTGTAAATTTATTTGGTCCAAACAAACTGGGCTCCTCTAAGAGGTATTTGGTTTACCTCTTACTTTCTAGCTCATTGACAAAATTTATAGTTTTTTTTTTTTTATTTCTAAAGCATTTTAAGTTAAACTGTGAGAATTGGATGGGGCATATAATTAATTACTGTCAGAAATGGAAGCCTATGGGAGGATTTTCTTATTTTTCATCCTGAAAAATTCCACATTTCCAGAAAAGAGAAAATAATCATACACCAATAGTATATATAAGAATTATATACATCTCTCTCTCCATGTATCTTCACCCAGTCCCAGTTCTTAATATTTGGTTTGTATTTCTTATTCTCTCTCAGTTTTGTGCTGAATTGTCTGAATATAAGTTACAGAAGTCATGTTCTTTACCCTTAAATATTTAACCTGCATTTTCAAAATATTAATTCTCCTGTATAGCCATAATTCCATGTCAAACCTGAGATAATAACAATATAGTAATTCTATAATATCATCTAATATATAGTATATATTTAAATTTCTCAGTTATCTCTAATATGTATTTTATAGTCTTCCTGTCTTTCCCAAGACTCCATCAAGATTCATGTCCATTTTTTAATTTGTTTTTCGTGATATTGACTATTAAGAAGAGGCTGGCATAGATGTCTTAGAGAATGTCTCAAATTCTGGATTTATTACAGAGTGCTTTTTAAAAAGTATAAATCAGATGAAATTATTCTCATGTTTAAAACCTTTTGCTGACTTCCTTCAATGCTTAGAAAATAAGCATTACCCTGCCTTATGAAGGCCTGCATGACCTCTTGCATGTTCTTCTCTTCTGCTCCAGTGGCCTTCCACAAAGCTTATCCTCACGGAACTTTGCATTAGCTGTTTCCTTCGCCTAACTTGCTTTTTCCCCCCGAAATTTGCAGAAGACTGGCTTCCTCTTGTAATTCAAATCTCAGTCTGGGTATCTCAGAGAGGCCTTGACCCTAAAATCTAAAGTAGTCTTTCACTCTGTTTTGCTCACAACTGTTCAGTATCTAGACCATTTCCTCACCCACAGCAGAAACTCCATAAATGTTTGCCAAAAACCGTAATGCATAAGGAAAAGGCTGAGGAATGAATCCAAGCCAGTCTTTTAAAAGCTTGGGGAACAGCCTAAGTAGAGGGAGCTGCCAGGAAGGAGGTCTTAAGACCTTGAAGTTTGGTCTATTCCAGGGCCAGAGGAATGCCTTGTGTACTTGGAAAGAAGTCAGATATGAGGACAGGAGTAGAGAGGTAGGCAGGGCAAGATGGCTTAGGTTTTGTGATCCATGGTAGGCGTCTGGATTTTATTTAAAATCAAATGGGAAGTCACCAAAATTTTCAAGTAAGAGGATAACATCATCCGATTTATACGGCCTGAAAGATAATTTAAGAGATCAGGAAGATGGAGGTAACTAACATCAGAAATAGGAAGTCACATCTGTAAGAAGGTTTGTGGTGGGGGTGGGGGAGGGGATAATGATTTTTTTGGAAATGCAGAATTTGACATATTACACTTCCTTTGTGTCTTTCATAGTATCAATACCCTCAAAGAATTTATGAGTCAAAAGGAATTATAATATATACCTCTGAAATAGTTAATTCAGCTATTGCTTTTAAGAACCTGATATTAAAGGTGGTTGTTGATATTAATGCTAATAGGTATCATGTATTGAGCAGTTTCTGTATCAGGCCCTAAGTCAGCTACCTCATAAACCTTACCTGACTGAAGCATCATTAAAACTCTAACTAGAAGGGACCTTATCTGTTTTACAGGTGAAGAAACGAAGATTAAAGAAGGTATGTCACTTGTTCAAAGTCAATCTGCAGAGTTGGGCAGAGTTGAAATTCAAACCCAAGTCTAGTTTGAAGCCAATACTTTAAACAATTTGCCTAATAAGAAATGTTACTTGGATTACTAGATATGACCCATCATTCAGAAAGCCGTTTTGTTTTCTTTTTAATATTTATTTTTTAGTTGTAGGTGGTGGACACAATATCTTTATTTCATTTTTAGGTGGTGCAGAGGATCCAACCCAGTGCCTCACACGTGCTAGGTGAGCACTCTACCACTGAGCCACAACCCCAGCGCCCCCCCCCCCTTTTAAGCATATCTCTAACCCTGTAAAACATTTCAATTTCATTTTAGTGCAGAAATACCCACTTGAGAAATAACGTAACATCAGATTCTTTACACCGGAGAGACTGTAGTGCCGAAGAATCTGAGACCTATTTTTTGGTCAATTCGATATGGAGAAGTGAATAGAAATAAAACGTATTCTTGGTGTATTTGGAATGCAGCTGCTGAAACTGACGCAAACTGCCAACCAATTTTCCTGGGAACCAGCGATCCTACAGCAAAAAGAAGTTTGCTTTTCCAAGAGCTGGACACGCTAGAATTGTGACACAGAGAGTCAAGAACTGAGGATGCCTTGTTCAGACTTTCACACGGGCCCCTCTGTTCCTTTCACAGAAGTCTCCTTTTTTTTTCCTTCTACATCCGGCATCCGCCACTTGGAATACTCTTTCTCTAGGGCAGGTCCCAGACTTCAGGGAAGGAGGCACTTGCCTGGGGCTCCCATCCTTTAAAGGGGTCTAAGCTATACCCTATCTGAACTCCGCACGGTACTTATTGTTCCACTTTTCCGTGTCTAGAGAAGAACTAAGTGGAAAAGAAACTTCAATTTGGTGGTTGAGGAGAGGACCCCGGTCCGAGGGTACCGAGCCCCGCAAGTGCCGGTTCAGCCAGGCTCGCAGGTCCTGGGCTGGGGAGCCGGGAGNCGCCCGGGGCAGCTGCTTCAGCTCCGCGGAATCCTCCGCACAGTAGTTACCTGCCGGCCGGCTGGAGGTGAGTTGTGCGGGGCTCTGGGACCGAGGCGTTGAGGGGCCCCACAGGGAGCGCGGGGTGGGGTGCGTGAGTGTGGGAGTTGGGGTAGGCTCCTGTGTCGGGAATCTGGGGGCGACCTTCTTTGTCCCTTGAGGGCCGAGCGCGGTGCGGGGCTGAGGGGGCGGGGTGGCTCTAATCTGTGGGCCCTGCGGGGGACAAGACGTCCCGAAAGCCATCTCCGGGTGCCGAGCCGCCCGCGCCAGTGCGGGAGCTCAGTTGCTTTCTTGTGTAAAAACTTTTTCCCCCCAATTTTAAAAAATTTGTTCTAATTAGTTAAACATGACAGTATTTTGACACATCATACACAAATGGAGTATGAATTCTCATTCGCCTGTATATAGAGTTACACAGGAAAACTTTTTAATGAGGGTAAGACTTGAAGAGCTTCGTTCCTTAGATTCTTTAAAATAAAAATTATGCCAGGGTACAATGACTACTCGTGTATTCTGAGCGTAGTGGACAGTAGATTTGAAATACGAATCCCTTGGAATCTAATCGTAGGCGCGTCGCCGTCACTTGCAGTCGGGCGCTTGATAGCTAAACTCTTGAGCACCAACTGGTCAGTTTTCTGTTGAGAAAATGAAATTGGCAATTGCTGCAAACAAGTTTAAAATCTTAAGAAAGCCTTTTCTTGAAATCTGCAGACTATCTTCAAAGGTTATGTTTTAAGGATAACCAGTTGGGTAATTTTAACTAGTATCACTTGAACTCTGTTAAAGAAAACGAGTGAGGGTGGAAATTGTATTTCCCTTAATGCATAATTTAACCGTGGTAGAATTAGGAGAAGTAGGTTCTTGGTTTTCCTCTCTGTTGGCTGGTGTTGGTGCCTCGCGTGTGTTGGAAGCGAACTTGACCAGCCAAGCTGATTTTCAAATTGCCACTTTAGACCTATGCACCTAAGATTTCCGGACTGATAATAGCCAGTGTGTTGGCGTGGGTCCTCTCTATTGAGGAGCAGCTTTGGTTTATAAGTGAAATAGGGACCCACTGTTGGTCTTCTTGGTATGCGTTAAGGAAGGGTAGGAGTTTAGGGGTGAGGGAGGGTCTCAGACCTACTCTTCTTTACTCTTTTCCGTGGATTCCTTTCGGGAAGCAGTTTCTCAGGCTGTTGTTTATAATTTGAGGAGTGAACTGGTTGTGAAGTAAAGGATTGTGTGATATTCCCTTAGAGGCATATGCCTAAAATCCTCTTTGACAGTTTAGTCGTATTTTCTTCCTTTATTCGATCAGCCAAGTAGTGTTACAAACGTTTTAATTGAAATCTGAGACTTGGTAATAGGCTGAATTACAACAGTGATAGGATATACTAGTTTTCAAAATGGCCTCTTCTTTAAGCATAAAATATTTCTAAGATTTACTTAAAAAGTGAAATTTGTAAATTTTTGCAGTTCTAAAGTTGAAAACTTGACATGGATTTAGACTATTCCAAATCTAATACATGTATACTATTTTATAATAATAACAACAGCTATTTCATTACTTTGTTCTTTATTGAGAATTTTTGTTATGTCCCAGAGCCAGGCACTGGGTCAGGTACTTTACAAATCCTATCTGTAGTCATCACAACACATTGTTAAGTATAATTATGCTCACTCCATCTCTGAGAATTTCACTTAAGATCATATAACTCTGTTCTGGGATTAAGACCATGGCTTGAACTCAAACATGTTGTAATGCTTGTATTTAAAGCTCAGCATGTGCCTGGATCCCATTTGTGGTACATAATTCTACTTAAAGATGCCTCTAGGTCTTGTGTTTTATTGTGAACTCTGCAGAAATATTTCCATCCTTCTTTTAGAACTACTGTCTTGCTTTCATTGTCATCTAAATTGCCTGACATTTTCAATATCCTTTTGTCATTTTTATTAAAAAAATTTATAAATTAAGAGTAAGACTTTTCTGAGTAATTTGCATGAATATGAATGTACTCTTTACCATAGAACAAGAAAGTATTAAAGTACAGTTTTCTGACTAGTATAGCATTCTTTGCTGCTTCATAGTTCCTATCTTTTTCCCAGACATGAAATCAATAAGTTCATTGGACGTGTGCAAAGCAGTGTGCTTGATGTTGTGCAGTGATAGGAGGCTTCCTCTTCAGTAATTGTTTTTAGTGTATATTTCTGCCTGTCTCCTCACCTGCTTTGTATGATGCTGCAGTTTATCTTCCTACTACAGATCCAATTTTCCTTTTTATTTGTTTAAAAAAAAAACTACAGTGTTCCCCATTGTATAAATACAATGCCAAATATGTACTTCAGCCACATAGTCAGAGTCTTACAGTTTGGTACTGTTCTGTGTTTTCAGACATCACTTTGATTCCTCCTAACCCAGTATTCTTATCCTAAAACACAGTATATGTGTTCCTACCTTCTTGCTTTTGCTTGAGTTGTTTCCCTTGACTGGAATATTTGCTTTCCTTCATGGTGCAGTACAGATTTTCTTGCTTCCTAAAATCTTTCTCTGGTCCTTTTTCATTAGAAGTTTTTGTTCCATATCATCATGTAACATTATTGAGCTGAATAGAAACATTTATTTTCTCACAGAATAATGATACTTTTTGAGAAGACAGGTATATTTTCCTATGAAGAATTTTTTTTTTTTGTATTGGGATTCTTTACCACTGAGCTATATCCCTTTGGAATGCATTATAATTCTTATTACATATATAGAGCACAATTTTTCATATCTTTTGTTGTCTATATAGTATATTCACACCAATTTGTATCTTTTAAAAAAAATTTGAAACAGGCTCTTGCTAAGTTGCTTAGGACCTCAATAAGTTATCGAGGCTGGCCTCAAACTTTTGATCCTCCTGCCTCAGCTTCCTGGGTTGCTGGTTGTGCACCACAGTGCCTGGATTCTATGAATGAATTCAAACTCTTTAGGGGCTCTTTTTTCAGCTTTTATAATCCTTTTGCATTTGAGATTGATTTCTGCTTAGAAATGTATTTGAAACCAGGTTTTACTTTTTAAAGCCCTTGTATTACAGAAATATATTTATGTCATTTACTGACTGAAAAACAATACTCAGTAGAAAGGACACTTCTATTCTATTTACCTATTTGGCTTTTAAATGATCATATCTGTGTATATTGAGTGATTGAAGCTGGTGGTTAACCAGTACAACAATCCCCAGTTGTCCATGGAGGATACTTCCAAGGCCTCTGTGTAGTGTTTGGTACTGAGGTTTTAGGCATCTAAGGTGTGTGTGTGTAAATATGCTAATAAAAATCTTTATAAAACTATATTTTTTTCTGTGTAGAAACATGTATGTAAACTTTAATTTATAAATTAGATGTAGTAAGAAACTAACATCAACAATAAAATACAACAATTATAACTATAATGAAATAAAATTGCCAACATCTCTACTCTTGCACTTTGGAACCAATATAAAGTAAAATAAGGGTTACTTGAAATCAAGGGGTGTAATACTGGGATAGTCAGTCTGATAACCAAGATAGCAGTTACTGAGTGATGGATGGGCAGGTAATATATACAGCATGGATACAGTAGACAAACTGATGATGATTCATAACCTGGGTGGAGCTAAAATATTTCATCATGCTACTCAGAATGGTGTTCAATTTAAACCTTATGAACTTCTGTTTTCTGGAGTTTTCCATTTAATGTTTTTGGGCTGTGGTTGATTGTTGGCAACTGAATCTAGGGAAAGTGAAATCACAGATAAGGGAGGACTATAGCAATAAAAGATCGTGGGTCAGTGGGGCACAGTGGTGCATGCTTGTAAACCCAGTGGTTCAAGAGACTGAGGCAGGAGGATCATGAGTTCAAAACTAGTCTCAGCAAAAGCGAGGCTCCAACAACTCAGGGAGAACCTGTCTCTAAATAAAATACAAAAGAGGATTGGGGATGTGGGTCAGTGGTTGAATGCCCCTGAGTTCAATCCCCAATACCCACTCCCTCCATAAAAAAGACTATGGGTCATGTTCTGTGGAGACTTGGTAACTAGTTTTTCTCAAAGTTGTATACTTCCCATTATTTACTAGTAGTTATTTCTCTTTTTTTCTGTTATAGTAATGTGTTCATAAGATTATTTATTTTGAATTTATTTTTTGAGCTGTTAATTGTATCATGTTTGTCCAATTTGTATAGGCCCTAAAAAGATAAAATTTCAATTCATTTTTATTTATTAACAAAATGATTATGGATAGGAAAATGGAATGACATAAATATGTATATATTTAGGTTGGTCTTTCTTTTTTGGTAGAAATTGGGCTTAGTTTGAATCCTTAGTATTTTTATAATCTTTTGTTTTTATACCAAATTGTCATTTTGATATTGACTATATAATTGGGGTTAACTAAAGTTTTGAATCTTTTTTAAAAAGTCATAGTATCTTTTTTTTTTTTTTTTTGTACCAGGGATTGAACCCAGGGACACTTAACTACTGAGCCACATATCTCTAGCCTCTTTTTGTATTTTATTTAGAAACAGGTTCTCACTGAGTTCCTTAAGGTCTTGCTAAATTGCTAAGGCTGGCTTTGAACTCTGGATCCTCCTGCCTCAGTCTCCTAAGCTGCTGGGAGTACAGGTATGAGCCACGGCACCCAGCTTCATTGTATCTTTTATAACTTTGATTTTCTAATACTTCTATGTATCCAATTTTATGTGCTAATAATTATCTAGAAATACGTGTGTGTGGGGGGGGCTTAAATCTACAATATTCTACCATTGAGTTACATTTCCAGTCATTTTTTAAAAAATTTTATTATGCATTCATTCACTGGCACTGTGGATTGAACTCAAGGCCCTCTACTACAGATCTAAAACCCCAGTTCCCCTTTGTTTTTTGTTTGTTTATGTTTTTTTGAGACAGTGTCTGATTAAGTTATCCAGGCTGGTATCTAATTTCCATCCTCCTGCCTCAGCTTCCCAAGTAGCTAGGATAATAGCACCTGTTTTAGAAATCATTTTTTTATTATGCAAGAGTCAAGTCAAAACTCTTTTCAAAAGATTATTCATTTTATTAATAGATTAAAAAGACTATTATCTATTTAAAATTGTTTTGTAGGATATAAAATTAACACTGTTCTTACTCTGGAGTTCAGTTTGATGAGAAATAAAACCAAGGGAAAAAAATATTGTTTACAAGTATAGTATAAGACCTTTCTCCTTTAGTTGAACATATGTGTATTATTTTTTTCTTTTTGCAGTACTGGTATCAAACCCAGAGCACATTAGGCTCTACAGCTGAGCTATGTCCAATATTAATATGTCCAAACATATTAATATTCCTTTTAAAAATATTTTTAGCTGTAGATGGACATAATTTATTGTTTGTTTATTTTTATGTGGTGCTGAGGATTGAACCCAGTGCCTCACATGTGCGAGGCAAGCACTCTGCTGCTGAGCCCCTTGAAGTACATTTTTTTTAAATATTTATTTTTTAGTTTTATGTGGACACAATATCTTTATTTTATTTTTATGTGGTGCTGAGAATCGAACCCAGTGCCTCATGCATGCTAGGCGAGCGCGCTACCACTTGAGCCACATCCCCAGCCCTTGAAGTACATTCTTTAGGATTATAAATTTGCTTAAGAATAACTTTAGTGATATAGTTTTTACAGCATAATCTCTAGTAAATCTAGTTTTGCAGCATAATTTATAGGAAATCTCTATTTCTCCACAATGATAGAGAACAGAATAGAGAACTTATATTTAAGTAAGCATTATGATTGCAGTTATTTTATTAATCGGGATTGTGTAAAGCAATGTATTTTTGGAATGTATGGTAGTTGTGAGTTAATACTAAAAATCATGCTCAACACTGCTAGATATAGATACATATATGTAATCTTTTTTTTGGTACTGGGGATTAAACCCAAGAGTGCTTAACCACTGAGCCATAGTCCCAGCTGTTTTAATTTTTTTTTTTTTTTTTTTTTTTTGAGACAGGTGTTCACTAAGTTGCTAGGGCCTTGCTGAGTTGCTGAGGCAGGCCTCGAACTTGTGATCCTCCAGCCTCAGCCTCCTGAGTTGCTGGAATTACAGGTGTGTACTTGGCTACATATATATGATATCAAGTTCATCTTTAGTTCACAGTTTTTTTTTTAATATTTATTTTTTAGTTTTAGATGGACACAATATCTTTATTTTGTTTTATTTTTTTATGTGGTGCTGAGGATCAAAGCCAGTGCCTCATGCAAGCCAGGCGAGCGCGCTACCACTTGAGCCACATCCCAAGCCCCTAGTTCACAGTTTTAAAAAAAATTTTTTTAATTGTAGGTGGACAGAATACCTTTATTTATTTATTTTTGTGTGGTGCTGAGGATCAAATTCAGTGCCTCACATGGTAGACAAGTGCTCTACCATTGATCCCCAGCCCTATGTATTTTTGCCCCCCCCCCCATGGAATTTCTCTTTAAGTTTGCCAATTGATTACTGACATATTATATTTAGATCTTATTGGTGGTACTTTTTAAAATTTTAGTTTTAAAAGATGTGCAAAGATTCAGGAATATTACTTATTTATCTCCTTCCCCCCCAACCTTTTCCCATTTATCAAATTTTTATATCTGAAGCTTTATATCTTTATCTTTCTCTCAGCTGTTAACATATGAATATAGCACTTTACCAACTAGACGTTTGGTATAAGTATTCCATTGTTTTCTTTGTATAATAGCTCTCTTGTAATCCCGTTTGTCAATCACTGTGGGTATTGCTGCTGTTTTATCTCTTTGCTGGATTGGAAATCTTGAAAGCTCTCTGTTGCCACTTGATCTTTGCCTCTCCATTGATGGGTATTGTTTACATTTTTCTCTAGATATTCTTAGATTGCTTTATCAAGTGTCCAGCCATTCTTGGGCCCAACTGCCATTGCTTTAGGTGCTAGTTGCTCACATTAGTTACATATTCTAATGTTAAAATCATTCTTTTTGCCTTTAGTTGCTTTATCAACATTCAGTTTAAATAAAGTCAAACTGAGTGTTTGTCTGTACATGTTTGCCTCATATTTTCCTATATTTCCTAGTCTTACCATCCTACTCTTAATTTTGCTTGTATCATTTCTTTTTTTTTTTTTTGCCTTTATTTTTATTTATTTTTATGTGGTGCTGAGGATTGAACCCAGCGCATACTACACAAGCACTCCACCACTGAGCCACAACCCCAGCCCCTGCTTGTATCATTTCTTTTACTTGTCATCTTGTTTCTTCTCCTCCAGAGAAAATGTAGTCAGAAATAGAAATCTGGGGGGCTGGGAATCTATCTCAGTGGTAGAGTGCTTGAGTAGCTTGCTTGGGGCCCTGATTTCCATCCCTAGCACTGTGTGTGTTGGGGGTGGGCTGGATTAGGTGACAAGCCACCTTTAGTCCATCTAAAAATAAATTAGGGTTTACTAAAAGATATGTGATAATTTGACAGAAAATAAACAATTTACCTAAGATAAGTTGAGTTCATTCTACAGGTGGATATTCTGGCATCCTAGTTTATTTACCCTATAATTTTTTTATACCTTAATTTTATTTATTTATTTATTTATGTGGTGCTGAGGATGGAACCCAGCGCCTCGCACTGCTAGGCGAGGGCTCTACAGCTGGGCCACAACCCCAGCTCCTCCCCCATGATTTTTATGTTTATTTGTTCCTATAACCTGTGCTCTGAAATTTAATATAGTAACTTTGTTTTAAATATATTCTTAGTTCTTCCTCATGTCTATCCCTACTCAGATTGATAAAAGACTGTGTATCTTACTTAAAACATTACAACTAAATGGTTTTGGAGAATTTGAATATTGTATCTTAGAGGGAATTATTCAGATATGAAAAGTTTAAAGGATTTAGATGATCTAACTTAGAGACAAGAAAAGTAAGTTATATTATATAATGGGTGTTGCCAGTTTATGTAAATCCTTGAATGAAAGAAGCAGACCAAAAGATATATTGTTTAAACTGCAATTAGGATCAGATGGTTTCAATAAATTCAAATAAGCACAATAGACATAAATGTAATTGTGTGTGCTTTGTTTTTCTTGGTCACTAGTTTGTTTGCAGACTTTTTTACTGCCAGCAGAGTAAAGCAGGGCTAGGATTTCTTGGATGAAGGGCCAGCCTTTCTTGCCCACTCTGATTGCATACTTTGTTCAGTGCTTAGAAGTCAGCCTAGCTATATAGTCTCCCGGGGCTGGGAGTGTGGCTCATTGGTAAAACACTTGCCTGGTTCTCATGAGTTCCTGGGTTCAGTCCTCCCAGTAGGTAGGTTATTATATGTGGGGTTCCTGGAAAGGGTTCTCTGAGAGCAGGGATGAGGATGGACTCAATAAATGTGAAACAGTGTACTAGTTATTTAATTGTTTGAGAGATGCTATTAAGGGATGAATTATGAAGTCTGGTTTATTATTAGGGATTAATAAATTGTGGGGACTAAAATTATTAGTGACTAATAATTCTTGTAAATAATTATTAGCTCTAACCCCTCCCCACCCCCATACTACGGTTTGAGCATAGAGGTGCTCTACCACTGAGCCACATCCCCAGCCCTTTTCATTTTTTTGAGAGCGGGTTTTGCTAAATTACCCAGATTGGCCTCAAACTTGTGATCCTCCTTGCCTCAGTCTCCCAAATCACTGAGATTACAGGCATGTACCATTCCCCTCCCCCAGCAGTTATAAATCTTAATGGAGGTCGGAGGTTAAACTTGATGACTTCTCAGTATTCTTTCAAACCTATAATTTCCATTACCAGTTCATGGTCCTGTCATTAAATTTTCTTATCCGAGTGAATCATTTTAAGATAAAAAATGCTACTGGGTTGGGGAATTGTGTAGCTCAGTGGTAAAGGGTTTGCCTAGCATGTGTGAGGCCTTGGGTTATTGATCCCCAGTGCAGTGGGGAGTAAAACACTACTTGATTGTTATAGATACTTTTTTAAAAATTATTTTTTTAGTTATTGATAGACCTTTATTTACTTATACATGGTGCTGAAAACCGAACCCAGTGCCTCACACATGCAAGTGCACTACCTACCACTGAGCCCCAGCCCCAGCCCTGTTATAGATACTTTTTGGTGTACTTTTTAGAATAGTATGACCATATATATATATATATAATTTTTTTTTCTTTTGGTACCAGGGATTGAACTCAGGGGCACTCAACCACTGAGCCACATTTCCAGCCCTATTTTGTATTTTATTTAGAGACAGGGTCTCACTGAGTTGCTTAGTGTCTCCATGTTGCTGAGGCTGGCTTTGAATTATGCGATCCTCCTGCCTTAGCTTCCTGAGCCTCTAGAATTACAGGCTTGTGCCACTGTGCCTGGCCAGTATAACCGTATTAAAAAGAGTGGTGACATAACTCAGTGAGAGTGTCCCTGGCTTTAAACAAACAAACAAACAAACAAAAACCCTGTCTGTAGTAAAATAGTGAATAGAATTCTCTGTCTTCTTGCTTTTTAAATTCATTTTAAGGCTGGGGATGTTGCTTGGCAGTAGAGTGCTTACCTAGCATGTACATGGGCCTGAATTTGATCTCTAGCATTAGGGGGGACAAATACATCAGAGTTAATTATTTTAAAAGTATCTCTCTATGTGGTTTTCATCAAGTAAGGTACTTTGCAACTTCTTTTATATACATTTGTTAATTTGTTAAACATGTAAATGAATATATGTAAGCATTTAACATATTTACATTTTAATAAGTATGAAATTAACATTTTTTAAAAGATTTTATTTTTTTAGTTGTAGTTGGACACACCTTTATTTTATTTATTTATTTTTATGTGGTGCTGAGGATCAAACCCAGGTCCTCGCATGTGTTAGGTGAGTGCTGTACTGCTAAACAACAACCCCAATCCTGAAATTAACATTTTAAATGATTAGTAATATTTGAAATTTCATTATGATTTCATATATGAGAAAAATATTTAAATTAAACACAATTTAATTGAAGTAAAGTAAATTCTAGTACTTTTCCTTCTGCCCCATTTTATAAATAACAGGCTAAACCTCATAGTGGATAATGGAAGGCTGTTGAGTTGCCAATTTAGTTGCCAATCTAGGTGCACTTGGGAGCTGTTGTTCTGAGTATCTATACCAATTCCTCTTACTAATGTTTTTTTATTAAGAAAAAAAAGAGGCCAGTAGAATTTGGAACAAAAGGAAATTTGTTGTATTAATCGTTGCCACCTGTCTTTTTGTCCTTTTTTATGTTACCACTTTCTTTATTGGATAAGAGAGGGACTAGAGGAATGATATTTGTGTGTTTCTTATCAAAATCTTATTTCCTCTAGGAGGCTTTGTCAGTATTCCCAAGGCTGGCCCTTTCCACCTTCCTCCCTCTTGCTTTACTGCTCTGTTCCCTGTTAACTTAACTGTACTTAATTAACCAAGCAATGGGTGTCAATTGTTTACATTCTGCTTTATGTTATAGCCAAAATATTTTTTTAATGTTATACGGAAGAAGAACTAGGCTTTCTTGAATATGGTGGCAGAAGGAAGAACCAGGACATGACTATTCAGAATTAGGATTAGCTATTTAAGACCTTTCCAGGAATGCTGTAGTAAAACGTTGGACTGACTGACCTGTAAGGGTTGTTTATAGCCTTCACTATTGTATATTTATTTATTTTTCCTCGTTTGTCTCTTTCAGCTGTTACCTTAAAGGTTATAGTTCATATCTGACATACTGTCCTTTCTGTGTTATATTTGGGAGTGAATTCATTTCTCTTTGTCCTGTTCAAGACAATGTGCTGCTTCAATCTGCTGCTTCAAGTCTTCAATTCTGAAAAACTCTGTCTTTATCAATAGAGATTTTGCCTTTATTCCTCTCTGTTTTTCCTTCCAGTGTTCCTGTTAGCTCTCTGTTGGAGCCTCTCATTTTGTCTTTCTTTTCTTTCAACTGCTTTTTAGTATTTTTTATCTCTTTATCTGTTTTTCATTCCTGTATCTGCTTTGCTGCCTAACTAGTACACTGTTATTAACAACAATGTTCATAGCAGTACTTTTAATAATAGAAACAAAACAAAACCCCCCAAAACTACAGTCCAAATGTCCATCAATACATGAATGAAAAAATACATTTGGTATAATGGCATAGGATACAGCAAAAAAAAAAAAAAAAAAAAAAGCTAATTGTAGCAATGTGTAACAACATTTGAGATGATTCTCAGAAAATAGTGGTAAGCAAAACTGTACAGAACTGAGTAATATGTTATTTAGAGCTATGCAGACATTTGTGGCCAAGTTGTGGAGACAAGCAAGGGAATAGTGAATAAAATTCATTTGGTGGCTACCTTAGAGAGGAAAGGAAGGTGATGGTTAAGTTGGGGTATCCAGGAGACTTCAAAGGCACTAGAAATGCTCTTTGTCTTGTACTGGGTCATGTTAAGTAAATGTTTTGTTGTGTCATTATTTTTAGCATACACATTTTATAATTTATTTTGTGCTTATTCAATATTAATAAAAACATTTTAAACATATGGGAGAGTTTAAATAGAATATACTTTGACAACAAATAAATACAACAGTTATCAGTATGATATCTTTTTAAAAAATATTTATTTTTTAGTTGTAGTTGGACACAACACCTTTATTTTACTTATTTATTTTTATGTGATGCTGAGGATCGAACCCAGGGCTTCGCCCATGCTAGGCAAGTGCTCTACCGCTGAGCCAAAACCCTAACCCCAGTATGATATCTTTGAAGAAATAAATTTACAGAATTTAGAATTAACTTATTATTGGGTTGTCATTTGATTTGTTAATAGTTTGAAGTATGATAATTTTGTTTTAAGATGTTAATTATGATGCATATTATTGTATTATTGTTTATAATAGAAAATATTACATAAAATTATTGTATTTTAGCCAGACGTGGAGGTGTACACCTGTAATCCTGGGATTACAGAGAGACTGAGGCAAGAGATCACAAGTTCAAGGCCAGCCTGAACAATTTAGTGAGACTCTGTCTCAAAATAAAAAGGACTGGGGGGGCTGGGGATGTGGCTCAAGCGGTAGCGCGCTCGCCTGGCATGCGTGCGGCCCGGGTTCGATCCTCAGCACCACATACAAA
>NW_026000081.1:1836617-1840169 GCF_001458135.2 Marmota marmota marmota
AAAAAAAAAAAAAAAAAAAAAAAAAAAAGGACTGGGGAGGTAGTTCGGTGGTGAAGCACCCCTGGATGCAGTCCACAGTACCATTAAAAAAAAAGTTGTACTTTAAACCAGTTTTAAAAACTAAATTGCAGTTTTCAAACAAATCTCTTATATTCATATCCTTATTTAGAATCTCCATGGTGACAGTTAAGCCCTCTGCTGTTTACTCTAGTGATTGGCATTACAGCAGTCTGTGGAGTTAACTGTGTGATTATGTACAGCATAGGGTTACTTTAGGTTATTCTTTGAAAATGGGACTTCAAGCAAAGCATCTTGTATTCCTTTTGCAGAAATGTTGCTGAAGTGCTGCTGAAAGGGCCAGAGATACAAGGATTTGGGATATATTTTGAACCTTTAAGCTGTCTGACATTGACCTCCTTTCACTATTAATAAAGAAGAAGCAGGCGCTTAGGATGTATTAACACCAACTCATTAATATACTAACTGGACAATGTTCTGCGAACAATTCTACATTGTAAAGAACTGGATTGGCACAAAATAAAATAATTTTATATTTTACTCAGCTTATAATATGACTCGATGGAGGAAAATTTGATAAGCATGAGGGAAGACCATTCTTTTCATGTTCGTTACAGGTAAGACTATTCCTTTCTTAGTGGATGACTTTTAGTCCTTAAACATGAACTCTGAATTTATTTCAATTTTAAAATATTCAAAATATACCAGTAACAGTATCTTCTGTAAGCAATGTTTTCTTTTTGTTGGGATGGTTTCAAGTTTTTGTACATTTTCTATAGGAAAATGATAGCAGAGACCCATTATGTACTATAGTTTGTTCATTAGTGTTCTCTGAAAGAGTTTATGAGTAGTTACTTTATATTTTATAATTTTTATGCAACACAAATATTAACATTGAGTATATTTTAAATATTTGGAGGATAAAAGATGGCTTTTTTATGTTGCCAGCTAAAGGACCAGTCTGTTGTGTTATAATTTTTAAATGGCAATCTCTCATAAATGCCTTTTTAAACAAATGAGTATTGAATGAAATTCGAAAGGGTGGGTATGTTCTAAACATGACCAATCTATAGACAGTTTAACATTTAGTGATAACATATTAGTGATGTTTCTGATATAATAGGAACAAAGTAAGCATATATGTACTATCATTATTGTTTAACATTTATTCTGGAAGTTCTGTCCAAACCATAAAATAAAAACAAACAATGATTTAGTAAGGTGATTGCATAATAGGTAATTCTTTTTTTAATATTTTATTTTTTAGTTGTAGATAGACACAATATCTTTATTTTTTATTTTTATGTGGTGCTGAGGATTGAACCCAGGGCCTCGCATATGCTAGGCGAGCACTCTACCGCTGAGCCACAAACCCAGCCCAATAGTTAATCGTTTATCAAAACCATTACAAGTTAATGAAACAGACACGGGAATTTTGTATCAATGAGTAAAATTCAGAATCTAGGAGTGAAGGTGTTTTGCTACGAAATCTTAGATTCTTTAACGTATGTTTAGGAAGGAGTGAAGAGATCATCTTGTGGAGTAGATTGTTCATGTTAGGCCATCATGCCAAGGAAGTTTATATGGTCAAGGTAAAGACATTTCTGTTAAAAATTTTAAAAAATTCAAGTGAAGAATGGAAGATATTCAATATAAGATGAGCTTTTAATATCAAATGCCTTCACACTTTCCTTTAGGACAATTTTCTTAAAACCTGAGCCTTCCTTCTCACTCTCTGTATCCATCATGAGGTGTTAACAGTTTTGACTGCCTTAAATGTTTGTCATGTTCATCTGTTCATCTGCATCCTCTCCACTATTGCTGTAGTTCAGGTCTCCAGGATCTTCCCTCCAGACTGCCTTGTTTTCCATTCTTATCCTCTTGGAAGAGGGCTCAGTCTAAAGAGCTAACCATGCATCCTCTCTGCTTAATGCCCAAGGTGACCTTAATCACCTGTAGGGCAGACCTAGGCTTACCATAATATACAAGATCTTCCATTACTTGACTTCTACCTGTTCCATAGACTTTATTTTCTGCCATTCTCCACCTTGTATTTGAGCTGTTTCTTTGCATGTTACACTGTCTCATGTTACACTATCTCAGGGCTTTGCTTTCATTTAATGCTACACTCCATCACCTGAATTCCCTTCCCATTTCTTTCTTTAACTAATTCTACTGAATATCTAAGATTCAGCTCAGAGGTTATCTCCTCCTGGAAACCATTTCTAAATGCCATAGTTTGACCCTCCCTGTGCTCACATTTTGCCTTTGCACATCTGTTTGTTAGCACCAACTACATTAAAATTCAGTATGTTTTTACCTCTTTGCCGCTCTCTTTGACTGTTAGCTCCACAAGGCAACCTTTATGCTTAGCATATTGTCTGATACATGTCCATTGAACTTTATTGGACATAACTCATATGAACCACTAAGATGTTTTCTGCGTTTTGAACATTTCGAAGAATGGTGTGCTTAAGGAGGAATGGATTGTACCTCTTCCTATAGGAGGATCTTAGATTTGTCCTTTTGCCATGATACAGCACAGGTCATACATGGTTGCACATTGCTGCTATGGGACTTCATCAAGGGAAACTTAAAAATCTGTAACTTTTTTTTTTTTAATTAGAAAGAATATCCCCAACAAATCCCTGGCTTCATCAGTGTTCTTAAGATCCAGCCATATATTGATTGCATTGTTGTATAATTGTGAATAATGATTTGAGCTCTTTATATTAGATCATGACCTAGTATAAGTTACCCTTCTACTCTAGCATAGTATGTTTTATCCATTGGTTCTTTCGTTGTAGAGGTCCTCATCTATCCCTGAAGGAGTTTCCATGGTATGATGAGTTTGTAATTTTGTAATTGAATATATCCTTGAACACTAAGAAACTTTCTGAGGGATACCAGAATGCTTTATGAAATATTTTGCACCTATTTGGGAAGGTAGATGCTGATAACTAATGGAATTCATTTCTAAACTTTTCAAAAACTTATTGAAAGGGGGTGAACCCAGGGGCACTTTACCACCGAGCTATAGCCCCAACCCTTTTTATTTTGAGACAGCCTGGCCTCAAGTTTACTATCCTCCTGCCTCAGTCTGCCAAGTTTTTAGGGTTATAGGTGTGTGCCACCACATCCAGCAGATATTATTTTTATGATTATGATTATTAATATTTTTGTGGTGCTAGGGATCTAACCCAAGGCCTCTGTGATGCTCTCCTGCTGAGCTCTACTCCCAGCCCTATATGATTGATTTTAAGGAATTATTAATTATTTAGGTGTGATAATGGTATTATAGTATTTTTCTCCCCCCAAAAAGACTCATCTCTCTGGAATGTACTTCCAGATAATCTGGGTTGGAGGAATGAGGATGAAATTTATATTGATAGGGCTTGGGATGTGGCTCAAGTGGTAGCGCGCTCGCCTGGCATGAGTGCGGCCCGGGTTCGATCCTCAGCAGCACATACAAACAAAGATGTTGTGTCTGCTGAAAACTAAAAAATAAATATTTTTTAAAAAATTCTCCCTCCC
>NW_026000081.1:1840183-1958785 GCF_001458135.2 Marmota marmota marmota
CTCCCTCCCTCCCTCCCTCCCTCCTCTCTCTCTCTCTCTCTCCCTCTCCCTCTCCCCCCTCTTTCTTTCTTTAAAAAAAAAAAAGAAATTTATATTGATAGTATGATACATGTTGGTAATTGCTGACCTTGAAAGATGGATACATCATTGGTTCATTATACTAGCTTCTCTAGTTCTTTATTTATTTGGGACATGTCATACTTATTACTATGTATGACAATCATTTTAACACTTTAATGTTGTTGTAAAACTGAAATGGTTGCACAAAGCTTTTTGTGCAAAGGAAATATAATTGTAAAGAAGGTAAAATTTTGGTATTGAATTCTTTAACTTACTAGATAAATGTAGTTATCAGTTATATTATTTTCTGAAGAATAGTTTGAGATAATATTGTAGAAAGAGCACTGGATTCAGACACAAAGAAAAAAATTTCATTTCTCAACTTTGCCATTACCAGATCTTAATCAGGTCACTTAACCTGTCTGAGCATCAATTTCCCCTTCTGTAATTATACCTATCTCAGAGCTATTTTGAAAATTAAATTTGATATGTGTTAAGATCACGTTTAAAACTCAGTTGCCATGTAAAATTTAAATCTAGATAATTTATGCTACTTTTTCTTTCACAAAATAAACTGGAATAGCTGGATATACATGGTAAATTGAATGGATGAAAATTGTTTATTGGAGTAAGGACTGGTGATGGAAAAGGCCTATGCCCAGTTAGAACACATAGAAGATAGAGCTAAGGTTTATGAGAGGAGATTTCATATTGGGGAGATGGAGAGTACTCTTGTTTTGGATTTTAAGTCCTGAATCCTATCATTTATTCTGAAATAGCATGTATGTCTTTTGAGGGGAGAGTCATATTTGGACATAATTGCTGTTATTAACTCTTTTAAAGTGATGTAGCATCAGAATTTTAATCCTGTTTCTCTCCACTAATGGTGCTGTGAACACAAGAAACCAAAATTAAGGAGGTAAAGAAAGTTGTGAAGGTCAAATCTATTGTGGAATAAAAGTTTAAGAAAATATTTTTTAAAGAAATGGAAATAACAAGGACTTGTACAGAAACTTAGGAATCATACCTAAAATAGTCAATCCATTATTAGCAAAAATGAAAACATTTCAATCAAGGATAGTAATATTTATAGATATCATAAATAGTTTCTTTGATTATACAGTTAGGCCATCAGATGAGTAGAAGAAACTTTGTATGTGATATATATTTTCATGGAGAGCTTGTCATGTGTGTGGTGCTGGGGATCAAACCTAGGGCTACACAAGTGGCCCACCACTGAGCTACATCCTTAGCCCTCCTAATTCATCTTCCACATTTAGGTATGTTCTTTATTTTCAACCCAACTGGTAAATAAATTAAGTAATTCTATCATAGTTACAGAGAGGATATGAATTACTTTCTCCATTACTATTTAATGATGATCTAAAGAATTCATAAGCTAGCCTGCCCTATTTTGATTGAGTTGAGGATTTTGCCAGAATATTGACTTCTTTTCTAATAAAATGTACTAGAGTCATAATATATCTCAGAATTAACAATAACTGAGGGAGTTTTAGACTGTTTCAGGCATTACTGAAATAACTTTTCGTCTTTTTAATTTTTCGTCTTTATCCATTGAGTTGGAGGACTGTGTGTAGCCATAGAGTTCTAGTTGGAATTTCTAATGACAAATATGTAAAAATGTGTAACTCTTGGTGGGGAGGTAGGTTGGTGGCAGAGTGCACGTGCAAGGTTCTAGGTTTAATCCTCTTCCCTGAAAAAAAGAAAGTGAAAAACTACACACACTCCCAACCAAAAAAAAAAAAACAACAAAACAAAAAACCCAATCCCAAAAAACAAATGGAAAAGTCATAAAGATGCTGAAGAAACACAGTGACAACTTTGGTGAAGGTCACCATCTGAAGTTTAGAATTAGAATCAGAAGTATGGTGTTTTTTTCCTCACAGATATATTTACAGTAACTCAGCTTTTATGATGTTTTCAATTCAGGGATAGACTTTGGGGATTAGAATTTCTGCATATCATTAAATTGTTGCTTTCAGACTAACAAATTTCTTAACAATTAGTTCTTTTGTGAAAGTGTGCCATAAAGATTAAGATATTTTGCTCCTCTGTTTTTTTTAGAATATAGGTGGTTTTGTGTGATACAAAAAGGAAGGAGAGTGTATGTAAGACAGAAAGGGAGAGTATTTGGATGGACAGTGGGTGGGGTTGATGAGCAGATGAATGGGTTACCTGGATATCTGGATAAAGTATGGTATTAATTATAGCCCCTCACCTTCTCAGGCACTCTGTATTCTTCCCAAACTCTCAAGAAGTCCATTGGTCTGCCACAATTCAGTAATTTAGGAAACACTGCTTTAGGTTCTTTCACTGGTAAAGAGTGGGTTGGTTCAGATTGGCCAGTTAAAATGAGCTCCATATGAAGATATTTAGCTGTCCATTATAACAGACTGCTGAGCCTCAGAAATTTAAATAAACAAATAAGCTCTTGCTGTATAACTGCTGTTTTATCAGTAATGTCTATATGCTTCAATTAGGTAACTAGTTTGAGTAAGAGTAGTCACATAGTCCATGTGTAAATTATATTACTGGAAGTTAAAAACACTGTGATGTAGTAGTTGTGTTGTAAATGTCTGTCCTATGTAATTTTGTAGAATGGAAGCTTCTTGCCTAGAGCTGGCCTTGGAAGGGGAACGGCTGTGTAAATCAGGAGACTGCCGTGCTGGTGTGTCATTTTTTGAAGCTGCAGTTCAAGTTGGAACTGAAGACCTTAAAACACTTAGTGCTATTTACAGCCAGCTGGGTAATGCTTATTTCTATTTGCATGATTATGCCAAAGCATTGGAATACCACCATCATGATTTAACTCTTGCAAGGTAATTAACTTAAGTTTCTTAATATTCTTCCTCCCTAAAATAACTGTTACTTAAAAAAATTTCCAGTCAATTAAAGAAAAACTAACAGTACATTTAATAAATTCTAGTTTAATAGCATTGATTTTTGAAAACTAATGTTTAGGCTAAACACAGAGTTTAATTAAATGAATAAATAGTAATGAAATGACCCTAGAGTTTAGTTAAGTGAATGAAAATTAATTTAAATTGAGAAATGTTAAGTTTCAAATTTTTATTTAAAGTAGGTTTCAAGGCTAATAGCTTTTTCTTGCATGTCTGTTGTCCTCTAGGAAACCTGTACTCAGGCTGCTTTACATTTTAACACCATTTATATTAACACCATTTGCTTCTCTCTCTTCACTCCCAGGACTATTGGAGACCAGTTGGGAGAAGCCAAAGCTAGTGGCAATCTGGGAAACACCTTAAAAGTTCTTGGGAATTTTGATGAAGCTATAGTTTGTTGTCAGCGACATCTGGATATTTCCAGAGAGCTTAATGACAAGGTAATGAGAGAACAGTTGATAATAGGCCAAGTGCCAAAGAGTTTCAATGAAATTGCTTTGTGTCTTAATATTGTTTATACTGTAGTTTATGTAAAAAAGAAAATATTCAGCTAGGCATGGTGGTGCACACCTGTAATCCCCGTGAGGGGAGGCTGAAGCAGGAGGATCACGAGTTCAAAGCCAGCCTCAGCAAAAGCGAGGCACTAAGCAACTCAGTGAGATCCTGTCTCTAAATAAAGTACAAAAATAGGGCTGGGGATGTGGCTTAGTGGTTGAGTGCTCCTGAGTTCAATCCCTGGCACACACACCCCCGCTCCCGCAAAAAAAAAAAAAAAAAAAAAAGAAAAAGAAAAAATATTCATAGACAAATAGAAGTGAAAAGAAGACAATAAAATTTTTTAAATAGAGTAAATAGAAAGCCTTTTCATAAGTAATTGTTTGATTTCATATGGATGACCAATGTAGAAATTTCTACCCAAGTCTATTACAAATATATGTGGTAAGCATTATCAATACCCAGTCTCTGTTTAAATGTCAACTTTGCTGATGTCTTCATGTAGGTGGGAGAGGCAAGAGCACTTTACAATCTTGGAAATGTGTATCATGCCAAAGGGAAGAGTTTTGGTTGCCCTGGTCCCCAGGATGTTGGAGAATTTCCGGAAGAAGTAAGAAGTGCTCTGCAGGCAGCTGTGGATTTTTATGAGTGAGTATGGCTGATGCAGATAGGGCCCATCTTGGCCAGGGGTACACTACACGTTCTTTACCCAGTAGTAAGTTTTGGGCATTGGAGAAGATAATGCTAAGTGAAGTCAGCCAATCCCAAAATAACTAACAATACATTTAATGAATTCTAGTTTAATAGCATTAAAATTAAATGCCAAATGTTTTCTCTGATATAAGGAGGCTGACTCATAATGGGGTAGGGAGGGGGAGCATGGGAGGAATAGATGAATTCTAGATAGGGCAGAGAGGTGGGAGGGAAAGGGAGGGGGAAGGGGATTATCAAGGATGGTGGAATGTGATGGACATCATTATCCAAAGTACATGTATGAAGACACGAATTGGTGTCAACATACTTTATATACAATCAGAGATATGAAAAATTGTGCTGTATACATGCAATAAGAATTGTAATGCATTTCGCTGTCATTTATTTTTTTAAAAAATCAATAAAAAATAAAAATAATAAAATAAAGATTTTAAAATTATGGACTAGCAAATAAAAATAAATCATCAAATCAATTGCTTAAATATGAGTGTTGTATTAGTAATCTGCAGTTTTCATTTAAACTGCAGACCAGTGCCCCTTAGTGGCAAAAACAAGAAATATCAATGGTTAGTCTAAATTGGAGTGTTTCCAGCTAACCCCTGTAATTATCCTCCATTATAAATGTATTAAAAATATCATAGCTATAAGCTTAAATTCTTATTTTGATACAATTAGTTATATCTGTAAATTGAACAATAAGAACTTCTTTTCAAACTGATTTAAATTCTTCTTTTGACATAACTAGATTTGTAAATTGAACAATAAGAACTTCTTTCCAAACTGATTTTTTTTTTAAACCACTGTTTGTTATCACTTAGGGAAAACCTATCATTAGTAACTGCTTTGGGTGACCGAGCAGCCCAAGGACGAGCCTTTGGAAATCTTGGAAATACACATTATCTCCTTGGCAACTTCAGGGATGCAGTTATATCTCATGAGCAGGTATAAACAAAAGATCCTAGAGTCTGATCATTTCATCCATCAAAGTTCTAACTTGAGTTAGAATATTTTGCAGTTTTATTATGACTATATCTAATTAAACTTTTTTTTTTCAGCGCCTCCTTATTGCAAAAGAATTTGGAGATAAAGCTGCTGAAAGAAGAGCGTATAGTAACCTTGGAAATGCATATATTTTTCTTGGTGAATTTGAAACTGCTTCTGAATACTACAAGTTAGTCTAATATTTCTGCAGCTAAATATCAAATGAGTAGTTATGTAGTCCTTTAAATCATAGGCTTTGGGTTTATTTTTTTATCATTTATTTTTTATTATTGGTTGTTCAAAACATTACAAAGCTCTTGACATATCATATTTCATACATTTGATTCAAGTGGGTTATGAACTCCCATTTTTACCCCGTTTACAGATTGCAGAATTACATCAGTTATACATCCACATTTTTACGTATTGCCATACTAGTGACTGTTGTATTCTGCTGCCTTTCCTATCCTCTACTATCCCCCCTCTCCTCCCCTCCCATCTTCTCTCTCTACCCCATCTACTGTAATTCATTTCTCTCCCTTGTTTTTTTTTTTTTCCCTTTCCCCTCACATCCACTTATATGTAATTTTGTATAACAATGAGGGTCTCCTTCCATTTCCATGCAATTTCCCTTCTCTCTCTCCCTTTCCCTCCCAAGGCTTTGGGTTTCAAGCTTCATTTAGCTACATACTAGCAGCAGGACCCTGGGCTTCCAAGCCTCAGTTCCTTCATGTGTAATAGAAGATGTCAATACTTTGATTTGTGAATTGCTGAGGAGTGAATGAAAAATGTATTAAACTCTTAGCATGGTACCTGGCACACAGGGCTCAATAAATAATATTATACCTAAGATTTAATAGTCCCAGTACGACCCCTTTTATTTTTATTAGATTTTATTTTTAAAACTAGTTTTTTTTTTTTTAAGAGAGAGAGGGAGAGAGAATTTTTTAATATTTATTTTTTTAGTTTTTGTTTGTATGTGGTGCTAAGGATCGAACCCGGGCCGCACACATGCCAGGCGAGCGCGCTACCACTTGAGCCACATCCCCAGCCCCAAAACTAGTTATTTTTAAATGAAATTCTAAACTTCCAAGTCTTAAACCCATTTTACCATGTATGGTGAGTATATCTTATTTCACCCACTTATGTGTTGGAGGAGAGGCTGAAGAAGGCCTGGTAACAAAAATACCCCCTCGTGTCCACCAGATCTCACTTAGTTTTCCCTCTCACCCCACCTTCTCAGCAGTCTTCTTCCCACCTCTTTCTGCCCAATTTTGATTCTCAGTGGGCTGGGACCCCATTCATCTGCCTGGGGGTTGACAGTCCCAGCTTCTTCTGCAGCAGGGTCTTTCTAATCAGTCAGTAGGCTTGAAACATAGATGGCAGCAAAATTTAAATTGCTTCAAGTTGCCTAGTCTATGCCTTCTATATTGTTTGGGGTTTTCCTTAGTTGGGTTTGAAAGCTCATTCAGACCTCAGGCAGAATACAGTTTGCTGAACCAAAGACACAGTGATTGATTTGTATTGTATTTTTAAAGAATCCAGTGGGAGGAAATTGATACTCAGAGAGGTTGAGTGACTTGTCCTAAATTACACAGCTGGCAAAGGTAGGATTTGAACCTAGATAGTCTAATGGTAGGATCCATGCTTTTTTTTTTGGGCGGGGGGTACCAGGGATTGAATCTAGGGGTGCTTAACTACTGAGCCACATCCTCCCAGCCCATTTCATGTTTTATTTTGAGATGGGGTTTCACCAAGTTGTTCAGGGCCTCACTAAGTTGCTGAGGCTGGCTTTGAACTCATAATCTTCCTGCCTCAGCCTCCCAAATCACTGGGATTACCGACACATGCTGCTGCAGCCAGCTAGGATCCGTGCTCTTGACTGCTTTATGTTAGCTTCTTGGTGACAATACCAGAATGTTAGGTACAATCTGGGTAAAGAAGGCCTGGTAAGGGCTGGGGATGTGGCTCAAGCGGTAACGCGCTCCCCTGATATGCACGGGGCACTGGGTTCGATCCTCAGCACCACATAAAAATAAAATAAAGATGTTGTGTCCACCAAAAACTGAAAAATAAATATTAAAAAATTCTCTCTCTCTTCCCCCTCCCCCCCCTCTTTCTCTTTAAAAAAAATTATTAAAAAAAAAGAAGGCCTGGTAACATAATCTGGGTAGTATTTAAGTGAAATATCCAGTATTTTTTATAAAACAGTGAAAAATGACTTACACATACTAATTTTACCCAAATATTTAAAATTTTGACAAAATGTAAGGTCAGAAGTATGATTGAAAACAGATGTTATATGAAAAAAAAAAAGTTTAAGTTATTGCCAGTATAAAGGGGAAAGATTTTTTCAATGTTAAAAGTACTGCCAGTCTTTAGCAGCACTTGATCTCATGTTTCATTACTCCTTTACTTTGGTGAATTGTGAGGAGTAAGTTTATTCTGAAAGTCTGAATCTGTTTTTTGTATTTCAAAAACATTTTAGTTTGTTTAAAAGTGATGAAAAGGTTTGAAATATTTGGCTCTAAAACAAATGTACTTGAAAAGCAGCAGAAAACAGTAGAGAGAAAAAATGAGTTTTGTTTTATTATAATAGCTAAAACTAAACATCATTAAGTGAAAATTAACTTCCTCTTTTAGGAAGACACTACTATTGGCTCGACAACTTAAAGACAGAGCTGTAGAAGCACAGTCCTGTTATAGCCTTGGAAACACATATACTTTACTTCAGGACTATGAGAAGGCCATTGATTATCATCTGAAGCATTTAGCAATTGCTCAAGAGCTAAAAGATAGGTAAGTTATTCGCCCTTTTACTACAGTTAAGGCAAAATTTAGATGCATTATTGAATTCCAAGAATTTTTTTTCCATTTGTTTCCTTTTTAAGGAATTTTCTATTTCATGTATCTTCTGTATTGAAGGCCAGCTTGTAAATTAGTCTGATTGCATGTGCCCCTGAGCAGGGTCAGTGACCTGCCTCCTGTGACGTTCTCCTGACTAGATCAGTGTGGGAAGTTTGGTGAACTTGGATAAATGCCCACTGTCCAGGGGCAGCTGCTGCTCAACCCCAGCCAATCAGTACCAGACAGAAAAGAGGGTATCATGTCCAGATCCTCCCTTTTTTTTCAGAAGAAGCTGGAAGTCCTGTGTTGTATTTTCTGCTTTTTAAATGTTAGTGACTCTGTGTTAATGCAAATATCACAGACCAAAGGCCAACGACTTATCTGTGTTAGCCTTTTGTCTGTGATGTTTGCATTAAGAGAGATTTTTGCCTCTGTATTGGAAAGAACTTTTCATTACAGTTGTTCAGAGTGAAGTATGGTAGGTAGCTCAAGAGGTCATGGAGTTTACTTTCCTTGCTGCTCAAACATGTACTGAATGGTTACCTGGTAAGGCCACTAGAGAAAGAAAAGTGAGCAGTTGGACGAGAAGACTTAACTCTTGAGATTTTATTATTTTATAGTGCATTGCATGTTTAAAAAGCATGTTTTCCAGTATTCTTGACTGGAATAGTATTTGATTCTTGAGTTTTGTATTACCTGGGTATTCTAATATCTCAATAGTACATTCTTAATATGAAAGACAAAGCATTATTTATACTATTGCTAGATCATTTTTATTCTATACACAGACCTCTTTTCAGATAACTACATGTTGGCTTTGAATTGTTTTAGAATTGGTGAAGGAAGAGCATGTTGGAGCTTAGGAAATGCATACACAGCTCTAGGAAATCATGATCAAGCAATGCATTTTGCTGAAAAGCACTTGGAAATTTCAAGAGAGGTATGAAATAGAAAAAAAAATTCTATCTGTACTGTTGAAATTTACAAATCAGTGGCAGGGGGAGGGAATCTTATTATTTCTTCAGATTGCTCTATATGACTGAATAATAAGTTTGATTATACACTGTTTTCTTGGCATCCACAAAGCATTTTGAGATAGAGATCTGAGGTAGTTTGTGTTCACCTTGATGTAGGAAAACCGGAAGGTAAGGACAGGCATGGGGAAATAGGAGCACATTACTAAAATATGCTCCCTCCCTAGCCCCATCTCTATTTAAGAAAAATAGGATGGTATTTAAGGAAAAGCAAGGTGTTTAAAATCAAGAACTGATTCCAGTTATACTTTTGCCACTAGCTGGCTAATTGACCTGGAAACCTTTTCTGAGCCTCATTTCTGTCATCTTAAAATAATAATAATACTACCTTGCAAATTGTTATTATTAGAGATAATATATATAAAAGTAACTACATAATATATAGTACTAGATGAATAAAATTCACTATTGTAGTATAAAAATAAAATATTTTAAGGAAAATTTGTCATGTGATGCTAAGTTAATATGGCATAAATAACCTACATTATTTAATGTAATCCTAAAGAATTAGAGCAGTCTAATATTTAGAGACCTAAAGAATAAATAGACTATAGTTAATTGTCCTATTGTGATATTTTTTAAATTTGCTGTTTTTTCTACATTCTTTTAAAAAGCCAGGTGTGTTAGTACATGCCGGTAATTGCAGCAGCTTCAGAGGCAGAGGCAGGAGGATTGCAAGTTAAAAGCCAGTAATTCAGCAACTTAGCAAGGCCTTAAGCAACTTAGCAAGATCCTGTCTCAAAATAAAACATAAAAAGGGCTGGGGATGTGGCTCAATGGGTAAGCACCCCTGGTACCAAAAAACTCACAAAATGATTGAGATACCCATTGCATTCATTAATAGTCTCATAATTCTAATATAGCTATTTTCACTTCTTTATATTTTCTTCTAGTTTTAGGGTCACAACATTTTCAATTAGTCATCATTCTTTGTCTTTAAATAACACTATAAAATATATGTGCTTGTGATTGTAGGTTGGAGATAAAAGTGGTGAACTAACAGCACGACTGAATCTCTCAGATCTTCAAATGGTTCTTGGTCTGAGTTATAGCACAAATAATTCCATAATGTCTGAAAATATTGAGATTGATAACAGTTTATATGGTAAGTAACAGGTCTTCCAAAACCCAGTTTCTTTATACTCAAAATTTACATTTAAATTACTTATCATACTTGTGTATTGTATCCAGAGAGAATATATAATCTAAGAAGTTCAACTTTATACCCCTTTTTTGTTTTACATAGTTCTGCTCATTTGTCAGTACAAAATATTTTATAGTTTTTATCATGAATTTAAAAATGTTAAAAGTATAGTTATTTTTGATGGTATATGCCTGTAATCCCAGCAGCTCGGTAGGTTGAGGCAGGATGATCATGAGTTCAAAGCCAGCCTCAGCAACTTACTGAAACCCTGTCTCAAAATTTTAAAAAATTATAAATAAAAAGGACTGAGGATGTTGCAGAGTGGCTAAGTGCCCCTGGGTTCAATCCCTGGTACCAAAAATAAAAATAAATAAATAAAATAGATTTAAATGTTGTATCTATAGAGTCATTCAAAAAATAATATGAAGATACCGAAACTGAAATGTTCTATTTTATTGTTTTTATTTCAAATAGTTTTATATATCAGATTTTTGTTTGGTTCTTTTTCCCCCATTTCAATTAAAAGGTGAAAGCTCTTGGAATTTTTTAATTCAGGAAACTTAATAAACTTTGTTGTTGGGATGGGGGGGGGTGTTAGTAGCAGCAAAACTTGTTTCTAGGAGACTATCTTTCGGTGCTGATTTGGTCAGATATTTCTACGGGGAGAAATGTGCCAGAATATCTCTATTTCTGAAAGAAAAAAAATTTTTTTAAAAATAGTATGCTTTAAAATATTTGTTTTTATTAGTTATACATGATAGTAGAATGTATTTTGACATATTATACTATATGATACATACATATTATACATATTGTACATGTTATAAATATCGTATACGATGTAGAATTACATTGGTCATGTAATCAAATATGCACAAAGGATAGTAATGTCCGATTCATTCTACTCTTTCATATTCCCATTCCCCCCCACCCCTGCCTTCATTCCCCCTTGTCTAATCAGAAGTACTTCTTTTCTTCCCTAACCCACCCCCTTATTGTGAATTTGCATCTGCATATCAGAGAAAACATTTGGCCTTTGATTTTTTGAGATTGGCTTATTTCACTTAGTATCTATTCTCTAGTTCTGTCCATTTACTGGCAAATGCCATACTTTCTTCTTTATGACCGAGTAATATTCCATTGTGTATATATACCACATTTTCTTTATCTGTTAATCTGTTGAAGGGCACCTAGACTGGTTCCATAGTTTAGCTATTGTGAATTGAGCTTCTATAAACATTGGGGTGACCATGTCACTGTAGTATGCTGATTTTAAGTCCTTTGGGTATAAACAGAGGAGCGGGATAATTGGGTCAAATGGTGATTCCATTCCAAGTTTTCTGAGGAATATCTATACTGCTTTCTGTAGTGTTTGCACCAATTTGCAGTCCCACCAGCAATGTATGAATGTACCTTTTTCCCTACATCCTCACCAACATTTATTGTTGCTTCTATTCTTAATAATTGTCATTTTGACTGGAGTGAGATAAAATCTCAGTGTAATTTTTTTTTTTTTGCGGTGCTGAGGGTTGAACCCAGGACCTTGTGCATGTGAGGCAAGCACTCTACCAACTGAGCTATATTCCCAGCCCCTCAGTGTAGTTTTAATTAGCATTTTTCTAATTGCTAGAGATGTTGAACATTTTTCATATATTTTGTTGACCAATTGTATTTCTTCTTCTGTGAAGTGTATATGTGGTTCTGAGAATTGAACCCAGTGCCTCATACATGCTAGGCAAGCACTCTAACACTGAGCTACAACCCCACCCCAACCCCCTTTTTTTATGGTACTGGGGAATGAACTCAGGACCTCATATATGCTGGGTAAGCTCTCTATCACTGAGCCAATCCCCAAACCCAAAATCTACTTTTGATTACATAAATTAAAGGAGACAAGATGAGAATCACATTTTTAAATTTACCACATTTTTGTGACTGTGAAATAATTTTTAAAATATGGATTATAAGCTTGAAACATTTGCAATCTGAAAAAAAATCACTGACACAAATATCTAGCTTTTATCTTTCCAGTTTTTTTTCTCTTAGTTCTACATAGAGAAAAGGATAAAAGGAAAAGAAATTAGTAGCTAGTCATCTGATTGGGACTTTCCAAAACCTTTGGTGAAAAATTCTGAAGTGTAAACCGTATAATAAATTAAAACTATGCTTTGTAATTGAATAATGTGCTAAAAGGTTTTCCTGTGTTTAACTTTCATTTAGGTTATGCTAGAAGAGCTCTTCTAAAATTATCACTTATTCTCATGGACTTATCTAGCTAGAGACCTATTCCTTTGTTTCCTTTTATAACAAAACTTGGAAAAGATCCCAGTGTTCCCTTTCTTTCTGGAACCCACTCCACTCAAACTCTGGCCTCATTCAAGGTTACCAGAAACCTCCATTTTACCAAATACATGCATCAGTTTTCAGATATCAGTTTACTTGATTCCTCAGCAGTTATTTCCTACAGCTGATCATTTCTACCTCAAAATAACTGTCTTTCTCTGGCCTCCATGATTATTCTACTTTTCTGGTTTTCTTTACTCATTCTCTCCCTTCATCTTTTCATCTTTTAAATTTGTAATGTTCAAGGTTTCAATTTTTGGACCTTTTCTCCCTCTTTCCTCTTTTCTTTCCCTCCCTATTATTCATCTATCTATGCTTCTTTCTGCTTTTATCCTTGTTTTTTCTATTCTATGCTCTAGGTTGGTGCTTCCAAGAAAACTTTTTTTGATGACAGAGAAGTTCTATATCTGTGCTGTCCAATATAATAGCCACTAGCCACATATAGCACTTGAGCATTCAAACTGTGGATCATGCAAGTGAGGAAATCAGTTTACCTTTCCCTTCCTTTTTGGTAATGGGGATTTAATCCACGGATGCTTTATAACTGAGCTACAGCTCTTTTTATTTTGAGAAAGGGTCTCACTAAGATGCTAAGAGCTTCCCTAAATTGCTGAGACGGGCCTTGAACTTGGAATCCCCCTGCCTTACTGAGATTACAGGCATGCGCCACTGCACCTGGCTAATTGCTTAATATTATTCATCTTGAATTAGTTAAAATGGAAAAATCCATAAGTAGATCATTAAACAGCATAACCTCTAGATGATCTCATTCACTTGTTTCTCTTCTATATAGTTTATATGCTGATTTCATTTTTTTTTAGAGAAAGAGAGAGAATGAATTTTAATATTTATTTTTTAGTTTTCGGCAGACACAACATCTTTGTTTGTATGTGGTGCTGAGGATCGAACCTGAGCCGCACGCATGCCAGGCGATCGTGCTACTGCTTGAGCCACATCCCCAGCCCCAGTGCGCTGATTTCAAATTCATGTTTTCAGCCATAATTTCTCTCTTGAGTTTGATACCCATATAATTATAACATTTCCGCTTGAATGTTTATTTGGAATATAAAACTTAACATGTCCAAAATGTGTTCCCTCCACACACACTATCCTGTCTACTCCATCTGAGGCAATGGCACCACTATTCACTTCCATGTTCAGGACAAAAAAAGCATCCTTGTTCCCTAATTTCTACAGCCAACCTGTTAGAAACCCTGCCTTCAAGTGTATCTCTAATCAACCATGTGTACCGCAACAGTCTTAGTACATACTGCCAAAGTCTCCAGGAGAATTGTTTTTCTTACTTCCAGTTATAATCCCTCATGCCTAAATTTTCCAACACAATAGCTAAAATACTCCTTTAAAATGTAAATCACTGGAGCTGGGCATGGTGGCGCACGCCTGTAATCCCAGTGGCTCAGGAGACTGAAACAGTTCAAAGCCAGCCTCAGCAAAAGCGAGTTGCTAAGCAACTTGTGAGACCCTGTCTCTAAAAAAAAAAAATACAAAATAGGGCTGGGGATGTGGCTTAGTGGTTGAGTGCCCCTGAGTTCAATCCCCTGTACCCTCCCCACTCCCCAAATGTAAATCATTTCACATACAGTGGCACAGGGCTATAATCCCAGCTATTCAGGAGGTGGAAGCAGGAGGATCACAAATTCAAGGCCAGCCTGGGCAACTTAGTGAGACCCTGTCTGTCTTGAAAAATAAAAAGGGCTGAGATGTAGCTCAGTAATACTGGGTTTAATCCCCAGTATCACACACACACATAGTAAATTATGTCATTTGTTCCTCTGTTCTAAACCCTCCAGTGACTTCCCATTACATCCAGAACCAAGTCCTCAGTCCTCACAGTGATTAAAAGGCCTTCTATAATACCCTTCTGTAGATGAATGGATAGGGAAACTGTGGGATATATATACATAGGAATATTACTCACCATTAAAAGAGAACAAAATCATGGCATTTGCAGGTAAATGGATGGAGTTGGAGAATATTATGCTAAGTGAAGTAAGCCAGTCCCAAAAAACCAAAGGCCAAATGTTTCCTTTAATATGAAGATGCTGACTCATAATGGGAGCTTCGGAGGAATGGAGGAACTTTAGATAGGGCAAAGGGAAGGGAGGGGGGAGGAAGGAGACATGGGGGCAGGAAAGATGGTGGAATGAGGTGGACATCATTACCCTAAGTACATGTATGAAGACATGAATGGTGTGAAAATATTTTGTGTACAACCAGAGACTTGAAAAGTTGCATTCTGTATGTGTAATGTGAATTAAATTGCATTCTGCTGTCATAGATAACAAATTAGAATAAATAAGTAATTAAAAATTAAAAGGCCCTCTGTAACCTGAACCAAGCCAACATCTTCACCTTCTTTTCCTACCACTTCCCTACTTGCTCAGTCAGGATTCTTGAGGATGGATTTTTAAAAATTTTGTTTTGTTTGGGGTTTGTCTCCTTTGTTTATTGTTGTATCCCCAGTACCACGGAAAGGAATCTGCAAGAAACCTTTCTTTATTTCTGGTGTCGGCTCTGAGTAGAAAAAGGAACCTTTCTAAGAATCTGAATTTATAAGCCTGCCTACATACTGGTTTGAAATTTGATTTACACACAATCTAAGAAACCCCATTCCATTAAAGTACTTTTGGGTTTGAAGTGCTTAGCAAAAGTAGGACCGCATATTTTCTGGAGGAATGCATCCTTGATCCTGGGCCATGACTGAAAACAGAAAAATTACCAGACACAAAAAAATCAAGTCAACATAAGTAAGGGAAAAACAAACAAAACACCAGCAACAAATAAACCCTGCAAGATTAGGTCACCAAGATCTTTGGATAGTAGAATTATCAGATTCAGAAAATAAAATGACTGTGGTTAAATGTTTATAGAAATTCAGAAGGAGAGGCTGGCATACTGAATCTCCATGGTAGAGCAATTGCTTCAAATGCACTAGGCTCTAGGATCAATCCCCAGCATTGCCCAAAAAACAAAACAAAACCCAACAACAACAATAAAATAAATAAATAAATAAAAACAGGAGAATAATAAAAATCGTCACAGTTAATGTTTATTGGATGCTTTCTTTGTGCTAGGCACTGATTTCAGAGCTTTACATATTTTAACTCATCTGATCTTAATAATTCTAGGAGATAAGTTTCTGTTATCCTTAACAGATGATAGGAAATGGAAATGGAGGCAGGAGAGTTAAGTAAGTTTCCCAGGGTTGCCTGAGTAGTAAGTTATAGAGAAGAGAGTTTAACTTTGTCAGTCTAGTTTATCTGATATTTTTGTCTTTTTTTCGGGGGTTGGGGAGCTTACCTGGAATTGAACTCGGGGGCACTAGGCTGCTGAGCCACATCCCCAGCCCTATTTTGTATTTTGTTTAGAGACAGGGTCTCACTGAATTGCTTAGAGCCTTGCCATTGCTGAGGCTGGCTTTGAATTTGCAATCCTCCTGCCTCAGCCTTCTGTGCCGTTGCTATTATAAGTGTGTGCCACTGCACCCAGCTGATATTTGTGTCTTATGTGATTTTTAACATACCTCTCTTAATAATTAGATAAAAATCAGGAGTCAAATACTAGTAATGAAATAAAAGATTTGACCAACAATCGATTTCACAATAGCTTCATCTAATGCTATTTTTCTAACTGTGTTTTTATGTAAAATCAATATCATGGATTGCAACTAGTATTAAAAATGCATGTGCATCAGGGGCTGGGGCTGTAGCTCAATGGTAAAGCGCTTACCTCGCATGTGTGAGGCACTGGGTTCGATCCTCAGCACCACATAAAAATAAATAAAGATAGTGTGTGTCTATCTACAACTAAAAAATTTTTTTAAAATGCATGTGCATCAGTAGCTAAATTGTAGAACCAACCCAGATGCCCTTCAGTAGATGAATGGATAGGGAAACTGTGGTATATATACACAATGGAACATTACTCAGCATTAAAAGAGAATAAAATCATGGCATTTGCAGGTAAATGGATGGAGTTGGAGAATATAATGCTAAGTGAAGTTAGTCAATCTCAAAAAACCAAAGGCCAAATGTTTTCTTTGATATGAAGATGCTGACTCATAATGGCGATGGGGGCCGGGGAGCATGGGAGGAATGGAAGAACTTTAGATAGGGCAAAAGGAAGGGAGGGGGCAAAGGGATAGGATTGGTGGTGGAACGAGTTAGACATCGTTACCGTAAGTACATGTATGAAGACATGAATGGTATGAAAATACTTTGTGTACAATCAGTGACCTGAAAAATTGTGCTCTACATGTGCACTATGAATTGAATTGTATTCTGCAATCACGTATAACAAATTAGAATAAATAATTTTTTAAGAAATGCACTTGCGTGTGCGTGTGTGTGTATAAAACTGTTGTGTGAGGTTTTGTTATGCTTTGTACATGTGTGTTCAGGGGTATAACACGATATATTTCTTAATATGGATCACAATTAAAAAGTGCAAAACAGATTTAATGGAACATAGAATGCTGTACCTAGCAACTGGCCAATTCATGTTCTTTCTACCAAAATTTAATAAAGCTAACCCAATAAAACAAATAGCGCATTTCATAGAATCTATATTACATAAGTTTCATGCCCCAAATGTTATTAAGTTAGAAATTAATATCAAGTAAACAAAACATTGACTTGAAGACTTTAAACATACTTCTAAGGAATAGGTTGAAGAAAAATCTTGAAAATTAGAAAATAATTTGGGGTTGGGGTTGTGGCACAGTGGTAGAGTGCTTGCCTGGCATGCATGAGGCACTGGGTTCAATCTTCAGCACCACATAAAAACAAAATAATGTGTCCACCTAAAACTAAAAATACATAAATAAATATTTTTAAAAATTATAAAATAATTTAGGACTAAATCATGATGAAAATACTCTATTTCAAGGCTGGGGATTGTGGTTTAGTGATAGAGCGCTTGTTAGCATGTGCGAGGCCCTGAGTTCGATCCTCAGCACCACATAAAAGTAAATAAATAAATAAAGGTATTTTTAAAAATTACAGTATATCATTAAAAAATGCTCTATTTCAAATTCTGTGGCCATGTGACTTATACTGGCACTTAGAACAAAATTTGTATTTTAAAAATCCAAAAGGAAAAAAATCAGAATAAACTGAAAATAAGTGGAAGACATATTAAAGATAAGAGCAGATTTTTTTTTGGGGGGGGGGGGTACCTGANGTAGTGGTAATAGAACTCTTCTCTGTGGATGCTAAGAAGGCTTTGCTTGTTCTGTGACTTTGGCCATTTATATTTAATTTATGTCTTTAATTTTCTGGAAAGAACCCAGAGGCACTTAACCATTGAGCCACATCCCCAGCTCTTTTTAAATTTTTTTTATTCTGAGATAGGGTCTCACTAAGTTTATTAGGGCCTTGCTAAATTGCGGAAGCTAGCCTTTGAAGATCAGAATTTAATAAAATAAAGATTTAATAAAGAGGAGTTTTAAAAGGTAAAATTTGGTTCTTTAAAAATATTAATAAATCTTCCAAGCATGGTGGCACACTCTTGTAATTCCAGCAACTTGCGAGGCTCAGGCAGGAGGATCTCAAGTTCAAGACCACCCTGGGCAATTAGCAAAACACAGTCTCAAAATTTAAAAAGGAGCTGGGGGATGTAGCTCAGTGGTAGAGCGCCCTGCCCCTTGGTTCAATCCGTGGTACCACATCAACAACAATAGATTAACAGATCTACAGCAAGACAATTTTTATAGTAATATAAATGTAATATAGAAATATAGTAATATAAAGGAATATAAATATAGTATACATATATAGTAATTATTAGTATAGTAAACCTGAAAATGAAAATAAAAATAAAAGGATAGAAAAAGACTATGACCATGTTATAACCCAAAAGGAGGCTGGTATGGACTGTATTAATACTTGATAAAAAGAACTTCAAGACAAAAAAGATCATTTCATAGGAGTGATTCCCAATGATCAACAGGTTCTGTTCACTAGGAAGATAAAACCATTACATGAGTGTGCTTAGTGGCCAGCAGTACTAGTGCTGATGTAATGTACTGTAATGGAAACTCTTACACACTGTTGATGGGATGGAAATTGGTATACTCTGTAAATCAACCTGGCAGCATTCTGGTGAAGTTAAAGGTGTGTGTTCCAGCAATATCACTCCCTGTTACATACCTCTGATATCTAAACTGGAAGAAATTCTTGATTTTGTACACCAAAAGACATTACCAAAAGTTTATCTAGTATTGTTTATAACGACAAAAAAAAAAAAAAAAAAAGGGAAGCAACCTAAATATCTGTAACCTGTAAAAAGGATAATTTCCTAGTCCTAAAATGATGATGAAAATTAATTAAGGGCTGGGGCTCAGTGGTAGAATGCTTTAAGCTACCATTGTGTGAGGCACTGAGTTCTATTCTCAGCACCACATATAAATTTTTAAAAATTGAATGAATCTCACAAAGAAAGAAAGTTGTAGAATATGTACAGTATGATGCCATTTATAAATGTTCAAAATAATGCAAATAATGCTGCATGGCCTAGAGATATATATAATGGAAATATATAAAATATATAAATATATAAGTATATTTATATATAAATATATAAAAGAAATTATGAAAGGAATCACACAAAGGGAGCTTAATATGTTGTTAATGTTTTATTTGTAAGCTGAGTATTAGATGTCAGTATTATACCTCTAAAAATACTACTTAATTTTAAAAAGATTGAGTAGATATGGAAATTCTCTGCATTTAATATTTACTAACTTTATTGAAAAAATATTTTGAGGACCTTAACCCATCATCTAATGAGGTCTTAAAATGGAAAGGAATTACTTAGAAAGGAGTAACAGTATAGTACTGGGGATGTTATTTTGATTTTTTTTCCCCAAAATTGAAGCCCTAAAGCCTTTTCCTTATGTTTTTACTTAATTTAAACCACCCTGTAGTTTTTTTTGTCTTGAGACTATGTGGATACTATAAAACCAGTTATTATAAAATGCCTTTTCTAAATTAAGAGGTAATTTTAGTAACCAGTGGTTAGTTTCTAACCAAAATGTAACTTCCTTACATCAAAGCATTTTAGAGGGAGTATATATTTTTATGTAGTTGGTGTGGAAAATAATTATTCTTTAAAAAAATGTATGTTTCCTCCTTTTGTAAGGATTTATGTATCAGACTTTAGAACTGAATGTGTAGTGAGGCTGAATTTGTACTCTTAAAAGATTCCTTGATTTATTTGAATTAAAAATTCTTTTACAAAGGTGCCCGCCCCAAGTTGGGACGCCGACACAGTATGGAAAATATGGAACTCATGAAGTTAACACCAGAAAAGGTTGGCCATTTTTATGTTTTAAATTTTATGTACTGTTATGAAATATTTTAGTAACTTTTAATTTAAACAAAATAATCTGCATACACCTCGTCCTTTGTGGCTCTCACTTAAAATTTTTCCTTAAAAAGAATGGGAAAAAGTGCAGTACAAAATTAATATGTACAGCATGTTGTCACTTGTATAAGATAAATGCATATCCTTTGTGGATTCATAAAGCATTTCTGGAAAAGCATATCAGAAACTTGGCAACAATTATGACTTCTGGGAAGAGGACTGGGTGTCACAGTTAGGCTGGAGATACTTTATATACCAGTTTGAACTGTTTGAATATTTTACCATGTAAATGTATTACTTTTTTTTTAATTAAAAGATCAGAAAGATCAATAAATAATCAGGAAGCTTTTTTTTTTCTTTTCAACTACATGACCAGCAACTATAATCAAGAGGAAAGTGGTTTTTCTAGCTGCATTTTTTTTTTAACTGACAAAGTACTTTTTATTCAAGACGCATCCTCCTTAGGCTTTTTTTTGGGGGGGGGGTTGCGTTACACAGGAACTTCATAATTGGAAAAAGGTTATTGGAAAACAAATCAAGGTAGTTTCTTCCACCTCCATTTAACTTAGTTTTACATTGTTACAATAGGCTCTCATTCCCTCATGGTGTATTTTTAGAAATAAGTTTTTTATGATAGGTTCATTATAGCAACTTTAGAAAATTCCAGCAAGAAAATTGAAATAATCAGTAATCTCAACTCATAGTAACTAACTATAATATGTTGGTCTCTTTTCATTTGGCATTTTCATTTGAATGTTATCACATTTTAGGTGCTATTTTATAATATATAGTCATGTGTTAAGAGCATTTTTCTATGTCATTATTCTTTTGCCCTATCATTATAATAACTAGCATATGATGTTTTAATATTAACTCTTTTTGTATGAATAGCCTTCAAAAATCCGACATCTAATTGTCTTGGTCTCATATCCAAGAGTTCTTATTCCCATCAGTTACACAGTTGTTTAAAAACTCTGGTAACTTCTGAAGGACCTTGAGATTCCTCCCAAATATCTAGCTCTTACCTTCTGAGTAGTTTTCAAATATAAATCTATTAAATCCACACTTTTTTTTTTAAGTTAGGACAGTTTTAGTCTGCTTTCTTCTAGTTAGAAACCTTCTAATAGGTAGCAGATTAATTTGTTATCTTACGCCTACCTGTGTAGTGGTATAACTAGAATTCTTCTAAATTCTATAAGAAGTTTACTGGAGTCAATCTGGTAATTCTCCAAAAGCCAGGTTTTATCTCCATTTAAAAATATTTTAGTGGAGTTTATTCCTTTTTCCTCATAATAAATTTGCCAGAGTTCATTATTTTATTACTCTCAACAAAGAAGCACATGTAAGGAAAACAGAGAACTCTGGGTTCAAAGTTGCAGCTTGGGCGAGAGTGCAGTGAGAGGGGACTTTTGAGACTTGGATGTCTGAAAAGTTGTGAAAATGTCTTTTCCTGGTAATTTTGCTGACTATAGAATTCTTGGTTAAGGGGTGGTCAGACTGAATACTTAGCATGCATAAAGAAGTAGGTTCAGTCCTCAGCATACATGCAGGAAAAAAACTGGGGTTGGAAATAACTTGCCTTCACAATTAAAAAAAAATTTAAGTTGTTGATGAACCTTTATTTTATTTATTTGTATGTGGAGCTGAGAATCGAACTCAGTGCCTCATGCATGCTAGGCAAATGCTCTACCACTGAGCCACAACCCCAGCCCCAGCCTTCATGATTTTTAAGATGTTAACTCCACTTTGGATTCTTACATTCAATGTTATGAGACTGAAAGTCCAAATAACTACATAAGAAACATTTTTCCAATTTCAACTTGAGTTTTAAGTACAGTTTTATGTTCTCACACCATTCAGTAGGCTATGAAATTGATTCTACAAGATAAGGGGAAATTACCCCTTAGTAGTCTATATGTGAAAAGGAATAGATGGCTTGGCTCCTTACCAGCTATGTGTCTCATTCCTGTATATGAGCCTCAGAGTAGGGGTTATTTTAATTCGTACCTCATAGGAGACTTTTCTGAGTAGAATGAAATGTTGTAATTGCCGGGTTTCTGTTCTTGCAACTAAAAGGCTCAAGGGTCACTCCAGTTGAACTGGGCTAACTGGGCTGTGCAAAATAACCACACAAGAGACACAAATACCTTTTTCTTTGGGGTTGCTGTGACGGCTACTTGACCTTAAGGGTCTTCAGAAAAGGGGGGGGCGGGAGAGAGAGAGAGAACGTGATGAGGAAAAGCTATTCAAATGAGGCAAGGGGTCAGGTTTCATGGGGCTGAGTCTATCTTCACGTTGTCCACTGTCAGCAGGTTGACTGACATCTGGGTAGGCCACACCCAAAGGCACAGTAAGAGAAGGGGACACACACAAGGCACTTCCATGGAAGATTCTATCCTAAACAGGGCAAGGGGTTATATTACAAAGGAACAGGTGAGCGTAGCTCCACCCATGGGGCTGTAACTAGACACACCCATGCACGGGACACCGCCCCTCGAACCCAAGAAGGGAGGGGAAAGCTCTGTCACATTTCTGTGACTGAGCGCTTCAGCACCCAGCTGGGGAGTGTGACTCAGTCACATGCAAGGTTGGTCTCCCATAGTATATCTCGATTGGGGTAGGAGTTTTATTGTATACTTGAAATTTGTACATTTTACCAACACATGAATTTCTTCTATGAAAAATGTGCTATGTGAAAATTGTCAATTGTTATATAAGCACAGATCTTTAAAATTATTTGCACTTAAGATGGAATGTTAAAGCTGCAAATGTCCTAGGGCTATTGTAAGTACTATATATTCTTCCTTCATACTGAATAAATTTGTTATTTTGAGTCTGTTAGAGATTGTCATGTGTATTTAAACCAGATCTAGATCTATATAAATTGGTTTTGCCTAGTGGAAATTTAGCATGTGTTAGTGAAAACAGTTTTTTATCATCAGAAAAATTGCCAGTACCATGGACGTACTAAAGGTTAATTTTTATGGTAAAAAATTACACATGCACCCAGAATTTCCAGTTATAACAGATTTTTATGTAGCTCATATCCATACTACTTTGTATCTTTCTCCTAATACATTTGATATAAGCTCTTTAAAATACTGAAATACACTGAAAAGGGGGACTTACTAAGAGATCTGAAATTCTCCTCCCATCCCAATTGTCAGTGCATTAACATGTCAGGTTAATGATAAAAGAAACCAGAGTTGGGTTTTTTCATGTCTTGCTTTCCATCTGTAATTTTATAGGTACAGAACTGGAACAGTGAAATTCTTGCTAAACAAAAACCTCTCATTGCCAAACCTTCTGCAAAGCTACTCTTTGTCAACAGGCTGAAAGGGAAAAAATTCAAAACCAGTTCCTCTGCTAAAGTTCTCCAAGATGCCAGTAATTCTATTGACCACCGAAATCCGAATTCTCAGAGGGTATGTTTTTGAGTATTGTGTTTTGAGTAGCAACTTACTTTAGTTTTCTTATATTCATCCTGAATTTTTGGTCAGATAGATGGCATAAAATATCTTTGTTATTTAGAAAACTTGTCCATGTTTTCCTATCTTTTCTATTTTTTTCACAGCCAGAACAGGAATTACTCCATTCATAAATAATTGCTCCATTGTTTTGGATAGTAATTATCACTTTGTGTTTCAGGTACTACTGTTTGCATAAATATTTTGTTTTGCAGTGCTGGGGATTGAATGCAGGGCCTGTTCAAGGACTTTTATTTTGAGGTACTGAGATGTTTGAACTCAGGAGTGCTTTATCACTGAGCTACATCCCCAGCCCTTTTTATTTTGAGAAAGGATCTCACTAAATTGCTAAGGCTGGCCTTGAATTTAGAATCCTCCTCCATCAATCTCCCAAGTAGCTGGGATTACAGGCATATTTTAGAATGAAAAGTATATGCTAGCTCCTCTTATTTCACATAAAATGGAGTCCAGTCCTGTTAGTACTACATACAAGGCCCCTATTTTGACTTCTTTCCTCCTCTTCCCCCACCTCTTGTTGTTCACTGACTACTACAAACCTTCAGAAATGCATATTAATCAGTATAAACTGTCTCTAAACTGAAAAAGCATATTCAGTCTTATGGACTCAACACAAATACAAGCTGTGTAATTTTCTCTAAGAATAAATCACTTCCTCCTTAGGCCTATTACATTTTGTATAAATATGCCTCTATTATATTACTTACATTATGGAAAAAATTTAACATTGTATTCATTTCAATTGAAGCCTTCTAAGTAAAAATATTGAGAGTCCCTTCTTCCCCATAAATATTTAATTATTACAAGTTTGTTTTTTGAGGATCTTCAAATATTTAATAAAAAGACCTTGGAGGGACTTGAGATATAGCTCAATGGCAGAACACTTACTTTGCATACACAATGCCCTGGTTCTATTCTCAGTACTACCATCAAAAAAAGAAAAGCTGGGCGCAGTGGCACATGCCTGTAATCCCAGTGGCTAGGGAGGCTGAGACAGAAGGATTGAGAGTTCAAAGCCAGCCCCAGCAACTTAGCGAGGCCCAAAGCAACTCAAGAGACTTTGACTCTAAATAAAATACAAGAAAGGGCTGGGGATGTGGCTCAGTAGTAAAGCACCCCTGGGTTCAACCTTGGTACCAAAAAACCCCAAAACTTGTAAATACTATGATAGAAAAATATACTTGCTTTCTCACTTAACTAATCTTGAATTCTGTTTTTGTAGAATCTTAGAACTGAAATTTGAGTCTGAGGTATACATCCGCATCACACATACAGCCATGTGCCACATATGCAACGTCTCTACTTATATAACAGTATATACCACATGGCTTAGCTGTGTAGTAGGTTATACCTCCTAGGTTTGTTTTGAGTATATTGATGTTCACATGAGGAAACTGTTTTAACAATGTGTTTCTCAGAATGCATCTCCATCGTTAAGTGATGCATGCCTATTTACATAACTCATTCATATCTGTAGCAGGTACATTTCTTTGGTCTTAGAAATATAGAAATTAAAGGCTGGGCTCAGTGGCACATGCCTGTAATCCCAACAATTTGGATGCAGTAGGATTGCAAGTTTGAGGCCAGCCTCAGCAAATTAACAAAACCCTGTCTTAAGATAAAAAGATGTAGCTGGGGATGTAGCTCAGTGGTAAAGCACCCCTTGGTTCCATTTCTAGTACCACACACACAAAAAAAAGAAATACAGGAATTAAAATTTTTTTGTTAGGGCTGGGGTTGTGGCTCAGAGGTAGAGTGCTTGCCCAGCACATGTGAGGCACTGGCTTGGATCCTCAATATTGCATAAAAATAAATAAATAAAGGTATATTGTGTCGGGCTGGGGATGTGGCTCAAGCCGTAGCACGCTCTCCTGGCATGCGTGCGGCCCGGGTTCGATCCTCAGCACCACATACAAAGATGTTGTGTCCGCCGAAAACTAAAAAATAAAATATTAAAATTCTCTCTCTCTCTCCCCCTCTCTCTCTTAAAAAAAAAAAAAGGTATATTGTGTTCATCTACAACTAAAAAAAAAAGAATTTTAAAAAAATTGAAAAAAAAATTTGTTAGTTGGATTGAAATAAGTTTTTATCACCAAAATTGGTTCTTTAATTCTTTTTGAAAATTTATTTTTAATCTTAATCCTATACCTTTTGCATTTGAGTGCATCGTATTGTTGATTAATGACCTGAGGAAAATAGGAAATATTTTATATATTTTCTCCATTTTAGAAAATCAGCGCAGATACTGTTGGAGATGAAGGATTCTTTGACCTGTTAAGCCGATTTCAAAGCAACAGGATGGATGACCAGAGGTGCTGCTTACAAGAAAAGAACCGCCATGCAGCTTCTTCCACTCCCCCGAAAGGGACGCTAAAATGTAAGTCATCTGTACTGCTGTTCTGATTTTAATATTCTTGATATTCTGGTGCTTTATTTCTAAGAATTCAGTGCTCATCATAGGAGATAAAATAAATGAAACTGAATTCAGGTATGCTTGAAATGCTGGCATTTGTACAGTTCAAAACAAGGTTCTTTGAGTTCTCTTAAGTAGATCTGTGTTTTTAGTCCAGCGCTTTCCACTGTATCATTCTTACTCCCTAGTTTCTTTGGGGCTGGGGTTCAGTTCAATGGTGGTGCTTGCCTGGCATAGCCCTGGGTTTGAACCAACAAAAAAATGAGGGGAAAATGATAGTTGTACATAACTTATGATTGTATATAATTTGTAAATACTTCATATCTGGAATAAAAAATGAAAAGCCTGGACTGGGGTTGTAGCTCAGTGGTAGTACACTTGTCTCGCACGTATGAGGCACTGGGTTCCATCCATAGCACCACAGGAAAATAAATAAATAAAGACATTGTGTCTATCTACAACTAAAAGCTTACACAGAGTGAGGAGTCACCTATGGCTAAGGCCTGCCTAAGTCTTAGGCCTACAATAGGTTACTTAAAATTTCTTATTTTAGTTTACTAAAATATGACTTGTGCAGATCAAGACTTTCCAGCAGCACTTAACTCAGTTCACTAAAATTCCCATCCCAGGGATGGAAGGAAAAAAACTATCTCATTCCACCTAGTCTGAGAAATTATTGTAAGAAAAGCAGTTTATTCACCTTCTCAAGTCTACCCATACCTTATAGATTTGGAAAGTCGAGTCAATAAAGGAAAATATAGACAAATCTGAATAACCTCCAGGTGGATCATCTGAGGTACTATGGGGTTGTGCTTCCCTCCCTGTCAATGAAAGCTACCACCATCTTGTCAAAGCCTGCCAGACACAGCACTGAAAGGAGGAGGTCAGGACAGGTGTTAGGAAGGCAGAGAACTGTGTGATAAATATGTTTATGTATGAGTGTACCTTTTTCTGGAGGGAAAGGGAGGGGGCAGGGGATTATCAAGGATAGTGGAATGTGATGGATATCATTATCCAAAGTTCATGAATGAAGACACGAATTGGTGTCAACATACTTTATATACAACCAGAGATATAAAAAATTGTGCTGTATACATGTAATAAGAATTGTAATGTATTCCGCTGTCACTTATTTTTTTTAAAAAATCAATATAAATATGTTTAAACATTTTTGTAATTTTTTTTGGACTTTTTTTACCTATTCATAGCGCCATATGTTTCCGTGGTGTCCCCCAACACCGATGAGTTTTTAGATCTTCTTGCCAGCTCACAGAGCCGCCGTCTGGATGACCAGAGGGCCAGTTTCAGCAATTTGCCAGGACTTCGTCTGACAAAAAACAACAATCAGTCAGTACTTGACCGACTAATGACTAATGACAACAAAGAGCCTGATGAAGACTTCTTTGATATCCTTGTAAAATGTCAAGTAGGTCTGCATAGTCTTTTTTTTTTTTTTTTTTTTTTTTTTTTTTAGATGGGGGCAGGTACTGAAGATTGAACTCAGGGGCACTCAACTGCTGAGCCAACATCCTCAGCCCTTTTTTGTATTTTATTTAGAGACAGGGTCTCACTGAATTGCTTAGTGCCTTGTCATTGCTGGGGCTGGCTTTGAACTCATGATCCTCCCACCTCAGCCTCCCTAGCCACTGGGATTACAGGCATGCACCACCACACCCCTCCTGCATAGTCTTTGAATTCCGTATATACCTCAGGTTCTCATGTTACAGTGTATACTACATGTTATAGTGGTATACTACTATAGTTTTTATTCAGGAAGGGTTCATTTTGTATTCTAAAGTTATTATCTACTTACTCATGATTATGTTCTAGACATTGAATATATGTACTTTACCCCGCATTAGTGAGAGAAACAGTAAACAAATACACATATTCAAACATTTATGAAAATTATGTGGTCAAGCAGTGATACTTGGTATGAAAAAAGTTGAAAAGGATGAAGGAGTTGGAGGACCCTCTACTTTACAGTGGTTAGAGAACTTTCTGGATTTTTATTTGAACAGAGACTTGAATAAAGTGTGGCAAACAGCAAGTCCCCTATAGGATATAATAGCTGAGCAAGTTCAAGGAAGGGCACTGTGGCTAGTGTGGAAAAAGAGAAATGGAGAGTGGTATGAAATGTAGCCGGACAAGTAATTAAGGCCTTGTTCAAGTGGGTTCTTGTAGGCTGAGATGAAGTTTGTGTTCTAAATCTGTGAGGAACATAATAGTTCTGAAAAATCATCCTGGATACTGAGATGTAAATGTAAAGTAGCAAGTATATTAGTACAAAAACCAGCTGCAAAGCTAGCATGGTAAAATAGGCAAAAGAGATTGGTAATCTAGACTAGGGTGACAGTAGTAATGATAAGTAGAATAGAGATATTCTGGCTGATTGGCAAAACCTGTTAATAAATTGGATAAAGGTATGAGAGAAACTTAAGATGACTTCTTTTTGCTTTGAAATACGACTGGGTGAATGAATGATGGTGGTGAAGACTGGAGAAGCAGGTTTGGAGAGAAAAATCCTGAGTTTTATTTTAGATATGTTAAACTGGAAGGAATCAACATATAGCTGGAACTAAAGCCCTGAGAAATGATTATACATACACAAAAGGTAAGGTGGAAACCAAGTGAAGAAAGTATCTTAAAGAACGTTCAAAATGTTGCCAAGATGCCAAATAAGATAATTAAAGGTTTGGCAATGTGAAGCTCATTACCAATTTCAAAAGATTGTTACAAAGGGGAGAGAGTAAGTATAGAAAACTTTCAAGAGGTTTTAATTATAAAGAGAAGCAACAAAACCGATCATTAGCTTAAGGGAGACATAGGGTAAAGATACATTTTTCTTTGGATGATAATACATCATGTCTACAGATGGAAATGGTAAAGTAGGGAGGACAGCCACTATCACAGCAGGAAGGTAACATAGTTTTTGTGTAGGAAAAACTATGAGATGGAAAGCAGAATATTTGTGTACAGCTGGAGATGAGAAAAGTAGAAATTCTCTGACTTCTCTAGTTGCTTTTATTTTCTTGGTAAAAAGTAGGGCCATTAGGGCTGGGGTTGTGGCTCAGCAGTAGAGCGTTCATCTAGCATGTGTGAGGCCCTGGGTTCAATCCTTAGCACCACATACAGATAAATAAAAGTATTATGTCCACCTACAACTAAATTAATTAATTAATTAATTAATTAATTATTTTTTTAAAGTAGGGTTTGGGGACATCACAAATATGAAGAGAAAAAGTGGAAAATAGCTGACTTCGTGAAACTAACTTGACTAGGTTAAAGTAATAAGATTACTGAGCTGAGGCCCCACATGAGGGTCACCGGAAGTAGGACCATTCAGTGCAGTTGTACTTAATCAAGGTTGGTATTTTGCCAGAGAAAGGTAGTTGAAGATATATTCCAGGGAGTTATTTTAATAGTGGACTTTGAAGTCTAGGCAGTAGGAAAGAAAGTAAGGAAATAAGGAAATGAAAGATACCTAATAACAAAGCATTAAAATATATGAAGTAAAAAATTGATAGAATTTAAGAGAAAATGAACTCTTGTACAATAACAATTGCAGACTTAAATACTCCATTATCAATAATAGATGTGACAGTCAGCAGATGAGTGGGGAAATAGAGAACTTGAACAACCAGTAAACCAACTAGACTTAGCAGACATGTTACTACTCTGCCCAACAGTAAGAGCATGCACATTCTTCTCAAGTGCACATGGGATATTTTCTAGGATAGACCATTCTGAGTCTCAGCATATGTAATATTTTGACCACAGAAGATGAATTTAGAAGCAATTACAGTAAGAAATTTACAAATTTGTGGAAATTAATGTTATTAACCAAAGAAATCAAAGGGAAACTGGAAAATACTTAGAGACAATTGCAAACATAATACCCTAGTTAAGGCATGAAGCAAAGGAGGCACCAAAGGGAAAAATATACAACTGTAAATGTTTACATTAGAAAGAGAAAATCTCAAATCAACAATCTAACTTTTTTTCTAGTTCCTTAAGTTATAAAGATTAGACAGAGGTAGAAAACAGAAAACCAATAGAAAATCAACAAAACTAAAAGTTATTCTTTGAAAAGATGAACAAAATTGGCAAACCCTTACCTAGTCTAATAAAAGGGAAAATTAAATTTCATTCATGTATAATTGTTAAAGTGAACCCAATTATTATATACAACTATAATGCATCAATTAAAAAAAACTTACTAAATCAAAATGAAAGTGGGATATTATTACTGATTCTACAGATACAAAAAGAAATAAGAGAAAATTATGAATGACTATTAACAAACTGTGTAATAGAGATGAAATGGACAGATTACTAGACAAAACCTACTAGGAACAAATCATGAAGAAATGGAAAATAAACCCATAACTAGTAAGGAGGTTGTACTAGTAATCAAAAACCTCCTGGCAAAGAAAAGCCCTAGACTTGACAGTGTTACTGGTAAATTCTACCAAACATGTAAATTTCTCAAAAAAAAAAAAAAGATCTTCTGAATTGATGCAAAGAAACCACCTGGCAGAATTCAGGATTCTCATGATAAAAACACTTAAGAAATTAAAAACAGTATGAGGGGCTAGGGATATAGCTCAGTTAGTAGAGTGCTTGCCTCACATGTACAAGGCCTGGAGTTCAATCCCTAGCACCACCCACACACACCCACACCCCCCCACACACACACAAACACAAACAGTATTAAACCACTACAACATAAAGCCATATGAGAAACCCACAGCTAACATCACACCCAATGGTAAAATAATAAAGCATTCTAAGATCAGGAACAAGAAAAAAATGCACACTTTTGCTGCTTCTATTCAACACAGTACTAGATTTTGTAGCCAGAGCAATTAGACAAGAAATAAGGCATTCAGATTTGATGAAGAAGTAAAATTATCTTTGTTCACAAGTGATATGATCTTATATGTAGAAAATCCTTGTCGGGCTGGGGTTGTAGTACAGTGGTTGAGCACTTGCCTAGCATGTGTGAGGCACTGGGTTCAATCCTCAATGCCAAAATAAATAAATATCTTAAATATTTTACACACACACACACACACAATTAGAACTAAGCAATGTATGAGGCTGGGGCTGTAGCTCAGTGGTAAAGCATCTGTTTTGCATGTGTGAGGCACTGGGTTCGATCCTCAGCACCACATAGAAATAAATAAAGATACTGTGTGTTCATCTACAACTAAAAAAAAATTTTAAAAAAAGAACTAAGCAATGTAGCAGGATACAAAATCAACACAAATATCAGTTGCATTTCTATATTGACAATGAATTAGAAAGGGAAATTATAAAAATAATTCCATTTAAAATACTAAGAAATTAATCAAGGAGGCAAACTACTTGTGCAGTGAAAACTACAAAATATTGCTGAAAAAGATAATGGGAACACATTCCATGATCACGGATTGAAGACTTATTATTAAAATTCCCCTACTAATCTGCAGGCTAAAGATTCAGTGCATTCCCTGTAAAAATCCCAATAGCTTTAATTTGCAGAAATAGAAAAATCTGTCTTAAAATTAATACAAAATCTCAAAGCCCCAAATATCCAAAACAAGAGGAACAAGGTTGCTGGACTCAAATTTCCTGATTTCAGAAGTTCTTGCTAAGCCACAGTGACCCAAACAGTAATGTACTAGCATAAAGTTAGACATAAAGACTAGAATAAAATGGAAAGCCCCAAAATAAACCCTTGCATATCTATATATATATATATATTTTTTTTTTCTTCCTCAAATGATTTTTAGCAAGGGTGCTGATTTCTTCCTTTTATACTGCTACATAGGTACTGCAGACTGGGTATTAGTAATAAGAAATTTATTTGCTTCACAGTTCTGGAGCTTGGCTCTGGCATGGCAAAGGTAAGGGTCTTTGTGCTGTGTCATCCCATGGTGGAAGGGTAAAAGAGTACAAGAACAAAAAAGCAAGAGGCTTTTGGAGAGGTGAGGGTTGGGAGGGCAGTAGGGATCGAACTCAGGTTCTTGCACAGTTTAGGCAAGTAGTCTACCACTGGGCTATACTCTATCCCTGAACTCACTTTTATAGTAAGCCCACCTTCAAGGTAATTAACCCACTCCCAAAATAATGCCATTCAGTCAGAGCCCTGTGGACTAATCACCTCTTATTAGCCCTACCTCCCAAAACTGTAGTATTGGAGATTAAGTTTCCAAAAGATGAACTTTGGGGGACACATTCAAACCATAGCATGTGCCAAGGACATTCTACGGGGTAAAGAACAACCTTATAAAAATGGTCCTGAGAAAACCGGATGGTCATGCACAAAAGAATGAAATTGAACCCTTACCTAACACCATATGCACAAATTAACTCAAAATGGATCAAAGACATAAGCATCAGAACTGAAATTATAAAACTCTTAGCAGAAAGAAGAAAGCTTCATGACATTGGATTAGGCAATGATTTCTTGGTTATGATACCAAAGGCACAGGAAACAACAACAACAAAAAAGACAAGTTTGATGTCATCAAAACTAAAAACCTCTGCATCAAGACACCAACACCAGTAAAATGGCAACCCACAGAAAACATTTAAAATCACATTATCTGACAAAGGATTTAATACTGAGAATATACAGAGTCCTAAAACTCAACAAAGAATCAACCTGACTTAAAAATGGGCAAAGAACCTAGATAGGCATTTTCTCCAAAGACAGCAAGGACCTGGCAGGCCTGTGGGAGCATCAGATAAGGAAGAGGTAAAGGACACACTGAAGTACAGGACTGTTGGATTAATTGGAGGCCGCTGTAATTATCAAGAATATGACAGGAGAAATGAAGAAGAGTGGTCCAGGTGTAATGTGGAGTGTGAAAGCAGAGCCTGCTGGGAGGCAGATAAACAACTGCACCCTCATAGAGTTAAGAGGTTAAATGTTAAGGCATGTAAATGCTTAGCACAGTGCCCAGCGATGTAGTGGGTACTCAGTTACCAGCCATCAACATTTTTTTTTTTTTTAGGGGGTGGGTACTGGGGACTGAACCCAGGGCCATTTTACCACTGAGCTGCATTCCCAACCCTTTCTGAGACAGTCTCACCAAGTTCCTTAGGCTGAGCTCAAACTTGTGATCCTTTTGCTTCAGCCTCCCAAGTTGCTGGAAATTATAGGTGTGTGCCACTGTGCCCTGTCAGTCTACTCTTATTGAGTTATAATACCAGAAATTGCACTGTAGACTTAAAAAAAATGTTTTAGTTATAGGTGGACACAATATTTTTATGTGATGCTGAGAATTGAACTCCCAGTGCCTCACACATGCTAGACGAGGGCACTATCTCTGAGCCACAACCCCAGCCCCTGCATTGTAGACTTTTAAATTCTTTATTTGATCAATACTATTTCTAATATATTTCTGATATAAGTTATAATTGTAAGAGTAAAATTTGAAGGAAAAAATCAGTCTGGCCTATTTCTTTAACAGATTTTACTGCCTAAGACAAAGGCAGACAAACTTTAAAGGACCAGAGACAATATTTTAGGCTTTATAGACTACTTGGTCTCTGTTGCAGCTGCCCAACTCTGCCATTACAGCAGAATAGCCAGATAGTAAGTACATAAACAAATTTTTGTGATAAAGTGAAGCTTTCAAAAGCACACATTGGGTTAATATTTGCTGGCCTAAGGATTTTTAAAGGTACTGCTTCAGGGCTTTTGTATGCAACATTTAATTTCTAAAGCTCTGCTTTGTTGTATTGTTGATGCAAACTGTGGTTAAGATTATAATCTTGAACCATCAGACACGGATGACCTTGCATTTTCAATTAATACTAGATTATTTCTTGTGACCAATTATAATTAAAATACTATGACTTAATATACTTACTAAACCCATGAAACTGTGGCTATAGTTTTACGTGATACTATATTCTGATTCTGTAAGTCATTTTAAAGGAAAAAACTGTTAGGTTTCAGGTGTTAATGTCTGAAAAGAAGCAAAGTAAATTTTTACAGCTCCACTTCTTATTATGACTAATGGACATAGCTTGGTGTTTTCCTTCCCTGAAGTATTTGTTTTAATCTTTCTTGTAAATTTTTAGGGGTCCAGATTAGATGATCAAAGATGTGCTCCACCACCTGCTGCCACAAAGGGTCCAACGGTACCAGATGAAGATTTTTTTAGCCTTATTTTACGGTCTCAGGCGAAAAGAATGGATGAACAGAGAGTTCTTTTACAAAGAGATCAAAACAGAGACACTGAATTTGGACTAAAGAACCTTTTGCAAAGCAATGCTTTGTTGGAACTTAAAAATTCAGGAAAATAATCAGCAAACTAATTGCTACGGATTTTTCTTTTTAAAGAAAAGACTTGTTTCCTTTCAGAACACTGCAGGAAAATCCAATCTTTTTTTTTTTTTTCCCTAAAGAGGATATATAGCACTGTAACATAGCTTGAAATGTTTTTAGAATGATGTACATATTTAATTCAGTAGTACAGTAGTAAGGAATGAATGTTGCTCTGGACACTCACTTGTGGGAGGGTGGAGATGTCCCAGAAGGTGCTTCATCCACTTCTGTGATTATTGCTTGGGATTCTGTTCTTTGGCAACTTATTAGATTCCTTTATTGGTATTTGTAAAATAGGAATTTAAATGACTCCTACAGTAGAATTTAATCCTCTTGCTGAGGTAATTTTTTAAGCTCTTTTTTATATATTTAACCATGGATATAATAGGAAATTATGTTGTTTAGTAAAAACAAAGTACTTGACCAATGTAAAAATGTTATGGACTTATTAAAAAAAAAAACTTTCTCTAAGAAAACCTATTTTCAAAATATTTTTAGGCCAAAACCAATTAAAGGAAACTCTTAATAAATAAACTTCTTTTAGCATGTTTTGGAGTACTTGTCTCTTGTGTTACATAACACTGCTATAAAAAACTAGTAGGAAAACATATAAAGAAAAACACAAAACATGTTATATCAAGAACCCACGCTACATAAATAGAAAAGAAAAAAAGACAACAACTATGAAAATCAGTATAGAGGACCCTCAAAAGACTAGGCATGGAACTACCATATGACCCAGCTGTATCACTCCTCAGTATTTATCCTAAAGAATTAAAGTCATCTTACTATAGTAATACATACATGCATACCCATATTACAGCAGCACAATTCACAAACTAGGGAACCAGCCTAGGTGCCTATCAACAGATGAATGGATAAAGAAATTGTGATATACATACATACATACATACACACTGGAATTATATTTAGCCATAAAGAAAAATGAAGTTATGTCATTTGTAGGAAGTGGATAGAACTAGAAAACCATGAGGTTAAGAAGGTCAAGAGTCATGTTTTCTCTCATACTCAGAAGCTGTAGAGGAAAGAGGAAAAAGGTGGAGGTGGATGTCCTGAAAATCAAAGGGAGAAGAGTAGAGGTAAGGGACCAAGGGGTGCAACACAGGGAGAAAGCGGGTGTGTGCTGGGGAGTGATGCTGGCCAAATTATGTTGTTATATTGTGTTCATGTACAAATATGTAACAACAAATCCCATCATTATGTACAACTATAATGCACCAATGAAAAAAATGGAAGAGAAAAAAATGAAGCATGAAAGACATGAGTTAAGACCTTGGCTGTCCTCAAACACTGCCCTCAGCGCATAGACTGAATGTAGTTTATAAAGATACATAATAGATAAATAAGTGCAGCAACGTCAAGGAAGCAACAGAGCACAGCCTGGACTGAGGATGAATCACAGAATATGAACACCTACCCCTGGAACAAACTGATAGAACTTATTCAACTCTGGTTGCTTCTGATTCCACAAAAACAGATGGCACCTGGGTCTGTCTCTTTTCTCACAAAGTCAGATGATTCTGGTGGGCAAAAGTGAGACCCACTTCTCTAAAATGGCCATTGTTAAAATAAAAAAAAAGTTACACAGTCACAGCCTGGAATTATATTAAGAGCTCAAAAGAGAAGAACGATTTTCTTACCTTACAGTCACACAGGAATTTTGTCAAACACATTAGGTTAAAGCCAGGATTACATTAGTTTCATAAGTTATATATAAGGTATGATATCCTGAATACCATCATTTAAAAAACTACAGATATGTTTTATGCAGGAGTTTTTTATTAAAGGAAAACTCATTTATTAAAGATGGCATGCCAAACCACAATAATGTAAAAATAAGTGTTTATTGTGTACACAGTGTTTCTTAGACCCTGTAAGCTTCATTGGCTATTCCATTTTTAAAACTGCTTTTAACAGCTATCTACTGCATTCTGATTTTCTTAAAAGCTTGCTACTTCAGACCCTAATTTCAATAACAAATATTGGCTAGTTAATAAAATAAACCTTGTCTCTCCTGTGGTGATAAACTGGCCTTCAATTTGCTTTAATAAAGTCTTCCCTGAACTTCTGTAATCAACAGCAGTAGCATGTTGCTTTGCTGTCAAAGTAGATTTCATCCCCAAATGGATATCTGTAATGAAAGAATGCAAAGATGAAATTGTAAATATTTTTTTTTAAAAAGTATTCCAAGTTTGGATTGATTGAAAGCAGTCAGGAGTGCAAGCACTTACAGTCTATAACCGGAGGTATTCACTTCTCTTCAGAATCAGATCACACTCACCAATCAGGTCTACTCCCCAGAGAGGACTACTTTTTATGCATAGATGTTCATAAATCTATTTGAAACGGCAGGTATTCTTTCACTACTTCACTTGTTACATGCTTGCTATGTTTTTTATTTTTGGCAATGCTAAGGATCAAACCCAGGGCATTATGTATAGTAGTCAAGTGCTCTACCACTGAGCTACAGCCCCACCCTCCTGTGTTAATATAAAATTCTTTTTGTGTTTTCTTGGAAAAAAAAAAAGACTCCTTTCTGACCATTAGTACTAAAGATGCTTATAATGTTATCTAGAAAATATTAATATATAAAATTAAATTGTTTCATGCAATTTAATTTTTAACATTTTTAGGAGCCAAAAATGGGGTATTCTGCATTACATGTAAAATTTATAGACTTCTTTGAATATATCTTTTTTCCTGAAATAAATTTTAAGATTTTTTTTTCCTGACTTACCATTTTTGGAAAGCAGCTGAATATAACTTACATGAATATGGTTAAAACAATGAATAGCTGAATATTTGGGAAACCAGAGACATGGACACACTTTATGAACAGCTTTTTAGAAAGATTTAAAAGGAAGAATGCTTTTTAAAATCAAGAAAACTAATTTTAGATGTTGACTGAAAAAAATGTTAATTTGAAATGTTGCTTAGAAACAAAATGTTGACTGACCTATCTGTGGTTAAGGAAAACACCCTATTCTACTTATCATAGTGCTCTCCTCTATGTAGAGATCTGTAAAAAATTAGAAATTCATACAACCAAGACAATATGGTTTGCTATAAAATAAACAGACTAGTGTACTATCTAAGAGTGACAAATGCTGGGATTCTGAATAAGGAAAATAGGTCTTATAAAGCTTATGCACTTCATTTGGTAGGAAAAGAATAAAGCCATTCTCAAAGACTGCTAATGGTATAAAACTGAGCTTACTGATACAGCAAGCTATGTTATCTAAATTCCCCTGACAATCTTCAGCTCTGTCTTAGTGAAGCATAAAGTCAAAGGTGTGAGGAGGAAGCAGGCCCAGTACTAGGTATAGGAGGGATGAACTCACAAAGTCATACTCATCTGTGGGTGACTTAGAGAAAAACTGAGGTGTCAGTAGGACTGACGCTGTTCATGCATACTCTGAGGCTGCATTAAGATGCTGGAGTGCAAAAAGGGTGAACATAAGTGGACTTCCCTTAAAAATAATCTTTAAAGAACCTATTATATTGGAAACTCTAATGCAGAACTAATAAATTCTGCCAACGAAGTAATATTACAGAATTTCTACTCGGCCACATACACTTCAGTTAGCAGGTTCCTATAAATTCCTAAAACTCTTAAGATTTCTCAATGTCCCCTAAGTCAGTCACCTTAATTATCTAGCACATACTCTTAGCTATAACATTCATTTAAAAATGTAAATTCTATGAGCCCTTGTCCCAAAATTAACACTTCAAAACTTTGTGAGATCTATCTTAACATCAAATAGACGTGGATGAAATTAAACAGAAGTTTATATATATGAATGTGTTTGTTAATTCTGATTGTCACTAAATGTATGAATGATTACACTGGCACTTTTGTTATAATCATCAGAATACTCAGGTGGGAAGAGTGAATACTCAGGTGGGAAGAGTTAAGAGCATACTTTACAAAATTCAAGACTTCAGAGCTGTGACCTGTGTCTGTGATCCTCTAGCCACACAGGCTGCCAGAGGGATCCTTTCCACATGCTTCAGTCACAGTTCTTTCTGGGCCATGTGTGCCACCTTCCTGGGGGCTATCTTCAGCTCCAGTCTTCAGCTGAGGCTTGGACACTGCGGGTGAGTCTTCTACAGTCTCTGATACCTCTTGGCCAGACACAGACTTAGCAGAATGACTGCTTCCTGTCAGAGTGCTTTCTCCTGGGATTCCACCAGTTTCTTTTGGTTTTGTATCCAAAATAGGTGATTTATGCTGTAAAGTACCATAGAATCACATTTTAACTTTTTAATTAATATAATGTGAAGTTTTAGTAACCAAACATACCAAACAAGTTCTTACTTAGAAACGTGGTTTCAGAGCTGAATTCTAGTAATATAAAGGTTAAGTAAGCCTCACAGACTGGAAGACTGACATTTATAGGAGTTTAAGAGAATTGGTCACCAATATTGCTAACTCTTCTTATCTGATGAGAATCATTCATTCTAAAATATTTACTGAGCATGTATTAAGTTCTAGGTGCTAGAGATACAGTCAGAATAAGATACTGCTCACAAAAACTGTTCTTACTAGAATTTACCTTTAGGTTAGGGAGAGAATCAGGCAACAAATCAAAAGTATGATACATTATGAGAAACTAGCTATGTGCTAGAAGTGAGGTAGGACAGACAGTAGACTGCAGTTTAAATTTAGATGTTAAGCAGCATGTACAAGGACTTGAGGTTAAAGGAACAGTCAGGAGCTCTTGCGGCTAAGATAGTGTTGAGCATGGAAGGAGAACTGATAACCAGTGTGGCTGTATATGTGGGGCAGGGCAGGGAGGCCCCTATGCCACTGGGGTAACTGGCTTTGCCTTTAAGTGAGAGGGAATGTCACTGAAGAATTCATTAACTATAAAAGCTGGAAGGAGCATCCTAGGTTTTCTAAATTCATGTAGATATGTATATTTTTATAAAGACCCCTATGGCAAAAGAGATTACAATTTTCTAGTTTCTACTTGGCTTAAAGCTCTCTCAAAGTTTACAACTACAACTTAAACTTTGCAAATAACAGTATCAATTCCTTTCTCAAAGAAATGGAAATGTCCTTTTAAATAACTACTAACAATCACCATTCTGCAGACCAAAAAAAAAGTCTAGCCAGCCACCGAAATCAAAGAGTTGGAAAAGTAAGCCTTTTGATTCCTCCCCAGCCTGTTCTTCCACCAGCCAGGCCTTCAGAGCTCTATTGCCAGTTCCCTAGTGCTCTAAGAGGCCTTCTCTTTGATTTCTTCAAAGGCAGAAATTTCAGTCATGCTCACTTGTTGGTTTCCTATGAATTTTCATATGAACTACCATCTGTCCTAATAAACTACCACTAAATAGTATTTAAGGTAAAAATTAAATCTTATTTATTCTGAGGAAGCTGGACTAACTTACGACCAAAAAAAGGAAGAGAAAGTGACTAATTATATCACTAATGCTATAATTTATAACAATGAAGGGTAAAAACACTACATCAAAAGCTCTATAAGAAGCATTTATGCCTAATATGAAGGGACAGCAAAATAAACAATCACTGACTTACACTGGGTACCACCTCGAGATGCTCTTGTGCCTCTGTGTCTGGTAAATCAAACGCCCGGAGCACTTCAGGGCTCTTGTTGTCAGTCTGAAATCTCAAGTCAACATCTCTCTCTCTCAAAACATCTCTTCTACCCTCATATGTTTTGTCATAAGGGCCTTTCTCAATGGAGCCAGCTTGGCCCCTATAATAGAAATCTCCATCACCTGCTGCTCCACCAGGATGTCTATAATCAATTTCCTTCTGCCATCTTCTATCACTTGGATGAAGTGCTCGAGGAGGTTCTCTCTCGGGACCACCTAAATGTCTTAGTACATTAACTGATTTTCCAACACCATAGCAAAAACTCTGTAAGGAAAAGAAATAAATTTTCCTGAGAACCTGATGACTGACTAATGAAGTTATGAGCTATTTTATTCAGGATGCTAACAAAATGATCTAACATTTATAGACATAAACATTCATTTCATGTTTTTATTACAGACTTCTTCTTTGTTACAGGCCAGATTAGCCAATAAAATTTCATGAATCATTCAACATTAAGCAGAAATTTTAATCAACTAGATATATTTTGATTGAATTTGTATCCTACAAGGACAAATTCAGGCCTATAATTTTAAAGAAAGTTCTATTTATCTGATAACTGCTCATGTGTCCATATTCAAATCTGTCACATGACATATGCTGAAAAATATTTAAAATTGTATGTCATTATGTAAACACTCTCTTGTAGGTTTAACATTTACAAATACAAACTCGACACCTAAAATTCAAAAGATTTTGATTTTCATTCCATGGGCAAAACTAGACAGTAGTTCGCAAAGTGTGGCACTTCCTCAGACTTTTTCCAGGGCATCTGTGAAGTCAAAACTTTTCATAATAAAAGGACATCATTTGTCTTTTCACTGTTCTCTCATGAATGTACAGTGAAGTCTTCTAGAGGAAATAAAATTGAGATAACTCACAGGATGTGGGCTTGTATTTTTTAAATTTCTCAATTTTATTTCCTAATAAAGGAAATATCAATAAACATAACCCTATAAACAGGAACTTTTTTCTCATCTTCTGCCTTTAAAAAAACGCAAAAGGAGTCCTGAGAACAAAGAATGTGAAAAATCTCTCTACTGGACCTACACTACTATTTGAAGATAGAAGCAATGAAAGTCAGTATAACTTTTCTCAGGGAGCAGATGAAAGAACAAGGAATGATGCATCTTTTCTCACAGTTTCAGTTTTAGAAACTAAATTACTACTACAGAATTAATGTCTCCTAACTAAACCACACCTATAACCCAAGGAATCCTATAATCACAAGGAAAAAACAAAACCAAAAGAAACAATTTCAAATTGAATATAGCATAGTAAATTTTGTGTCCTTAGGAATAAGAATTTCCCATGGCACTTCTGAACTCTTTTTTTTGTTCTATGTGATAAACGCATTTTGGGGGACAGTGGCTGAAAATCAACCACCAAAAAAACGGACAGACTGGATGAATGACAAGCAATATTCTTAAACAAGTGCTCTTAGATTCCCCCAAACTGTTTTCCAGTACACCCGCTTTTTCCACATTCCTAATTTTGTTGCAAGCCCAATGCTCTTCCTTTCTCAATGCTGCAAAAACTCAGACTGAAATAAGGCGGCTCCCTTTCTCAAAGAGGAAAAAATCAATTTCCTGTATACTAATTCAGACTTTAAAAAACAAAATTAAAGAGGTTCTTATTCTAAATCACTGCTATGACATTTATAAACCAGAAAACCACTTCCTTGTTTAGGGGAATATACATGAAATATAAATAAATATGTATTTAAAAATCACCTCTGATACTATTAAGCATGACTTAGCCTGATTTACATCAAGGATACCTAATAATTTTATAATTACCTTTTTTTCTGCAAATCCTGTTAAATACCAATAGTGCTAACATACTAACCAGGACAGCCAATGTCATAATTATCAACACGGGAATCTGAAGTATCACTGGAATTTCCTTCATGAGCGCTTTAATAAATTCACCAGTTCCTTTTCCAATGTGTTTTAACGGCTCTGTCACAAAGTTGGTGAATGTAACTGCCAATGCCTAAAATAAAAGATAAAAGCAATAAATTAACCTTTTCCTCAGAGGAATGAGACACATACAATAAGCCAAAATTTACTGTGTACTAAGGCTGACGTTATGTAAATTAAAATGCTGTTATATCCCACCTTTTATTTAATATTTATTTTTTGTAGTTGTACACAATAACTTTTTTTTTTTTATTTCACTTGAATTATTTTTGCAAACTAACAATAACTTTATTTTATTTATTTTTTGTGGTGCTAATCGAACCCAGGGCCTTTCACGTGCAAGGCGAGTGCTCTACCACTGAGCCATAACCCCAGCCCCATATCCCGCCTTTAATGTGAAAATTACTATGTAATTGGAGTTTTTTTCAAGAACAAAGGCTTATTAACAAGAATGACTAAAAAATACAAATTTTTATAAATATAAGGGATTTTGACATACTTTGTACAAGTAATCTTTACAAAATATATTCTATACCTTTGTTGGTGGAACCAACCAAATAGGGTTGACTAATAAGATCTCATAGTATTTTTGGCATGGGTCATCCTTATAGGTCCATGAACTTCTAAACCATTCTATTTAGAGAAACAGACAAACACTAAATCACTAAAATAAATGAGCAGTTGCATTCCATTCACAAATATTTTGGTTTTGATCCTCCTTGCCCACCAACCAGTCAATGTTCAATTATTTTAAATTGTAAATAAATACCCTATAATACTCATTTAAATTTTTTCATCTTATATCCAAAATCATATTAAGAAATCCATTCAAATTACACAAGTCTTATGGAGACAAAAAATTATACTTTATAAAATTTCTAAAAGGTAAATAACTAGATGGTTTTTATATATACAAATAAGTTCAAGTAATATTAAAGAAGTCTGAATAAGATGATGGACTGTATCAAAGTCAATATCCTGGCTCTGATATTGGATCAGATAATGTTACCATTGGAAGAAAATAGGTAAGGGGTACACAGGCTTTAGTCCTTACAACTACTTGTGAATCTACAATTATCTCAATAAGATTTCAATTTAAAAAGTCAGTTTTTGCTGTTTTTACAAAATAAAGCAGAATATTAGTTTTCCCAAAGCAATCTTAGATACACTTGGAAATGAGTCTGCCCTGGAGAAGGCATTTTCCTATCTCCTAAAGCAAGTAAAAGCAATTGAATTGGTTTAGATACCACAACATTTTGTTATCTAAACATTAACTGTGGAACCCACTGGTAGAATCTACTGAGATTCTATTCTCTGTCAGTCTTTATGGATTTGCACTTACAAAGTGTCTTTGAACATTAAACCATTCCAAGTGCTAGCTATAGACACCTAAAGGTGGTCAACATGATAAGTGAGAGTGTTTAGAAAAATCTGTAAGAATAAAAAATAATTTCCTATACTTAAATATCAGTAAAGCTATAATATAAGATTTTGTAAGTCAATATAAGGAGGTTAGAGCTAAGATGGATATAGTTTATATATACATTCATTCACTTATTCAACAGACTTCTGTTGAAAACCACCTCTGTTGAGGACCCAGAAAGTACTAGACACTGTGCTAAGGACAAGGGGATTTAGTGAACATAAGATCCTTCAGTTTAATGAAGGAAGTCAGATAATATCAGAACTAACATATATACAATTTCTATTCCTTCCCTGTGACCTATTACATGAGTCCCAAAGTCACTACATTTAAACCTAAAACCCTCTTGAATGTTTTTCTGGTATTAAAAATTCAGTCACAGAAAGCCTTCTCTGGCTTTTCATCATTTTCATTGTGATGTTTAGTATTTTCCTCTCATTCCCAGAAATTCTATTCAAAATAGGGACAAATGAACAAATACCATACCCCAGAGACTTCCAGTCCAATCCATCTTCTCTGCACACACATTGTTTAATGGCTCCATCTTGGCAACATCAGCCTGATGCTGTGCAAAAGCTACCTGAGCAACACCAAAGGGAACCATGAAAGGCTGCTGACAGTGAGTGCTATGCTTCCACACCCAATAAACCTTGGTTCAAGGTGTCTTCAACATTCTAAACCAGACTGTTAAAATTTTCTTATTAGGAAAAAAAGTGTTATTTTAAACAACAGCCATTTTCAGCTCATGGAAAAGCAGTCTTAATAAGCAAGGATAAAGAACTACAGCGAGGGCCGGGGATGTGGCTCAAGTGGTAGCACGCTTGCCTGGCATGCGTGCGGCCCGGGTTCGATCCTCAGCACCACATACAAACAAAGATGTTGTGTCCACCGAAAACTAAAAAATAAATATTAAAAATTCTCTCTCTTTAAAAAAAAAAAAAAGATGAGAGCTCTACCACTAAGCCACAACCCCAGCCCAATTATGCCGTTTTGATAGCCACAGTAGTGGTTCTTTTAAATTTATATAAATAGTATAATTCCAATTTTGAAATATTATTAAAATTNAAAAAAAAAAAAAAAAAAAAAAAAAAGAACTACAGCGAGTAGGAATGTAGTTCACTGGGATAACACTTGCATAGCATGCTCAAGACCCTGGGTTTGATCCCAGTACTATAAAATAAAACATTAAAAAAAAAAAAAAAAAAGATACCATTGCCTTCTTTGTATGTAAACATGAAGGAAAAAAACTTTATTTAAAAAAAAACTTTATTTAAAAAGATTGTTTTCCCATGCTTGTAATCCCAGTGGGCTCAGGAGGCAGAGGCAGGAGGATCACAAGTTCAAAGCCAGCCTTAGCAACTTAGCGAGGCCCTCCACAACTCAGCAAGACCCTGTCTCTAAATATAATATAAAAAAGGGATGGGCATGTAGCTCAGTGGTTGAGTGCCCCTGGGTTCAATCCCTGGTACCAAAAGAAAAAAAGATTGTTTTAAAAATTAGTTTTAAAAATTAGATTGTTTTAAAAATTAATTTGCCATGTCTGAAAATAAAGCTATCCAAACTAAAAGATTACATCTCCTGTTCTTTTATATTTCATGATAAAAGATAAAATAATATTTTACTTTAAGGAATCTGATCATCTGCAAATTTTGTTATCTGTGGGGTGTTATAGACCCAACCCCCCACAGATACCTAGATACAGCTGTAGAACTTTCACAAATCAAAATCCATGGGAAATCACTGAAACAATAATACTAAACCCAACAATCTTTCTTGGTACTTAATTTGTAAATAATTAGTCCTTGGTATTTAATTTGTAAATAATTAGTTCTAGATGCTACAGAAATTAGAACAGTTAAGGCAATATATCACATGATTTGATTAGGCTAATTCACTAGAAGTACCTGTTTACCTGACTGATTCTTCCAGAAAGCTCTAAACTTTCCTCCAGTGATTATGCTATTTTAAAAAAAATTTTTTTTTAGTTGAAGATGGACACAATACCTTTATTTTATTTATTTATCTTTATGTGGTGCTGAGGATCGAACCTGGTGCTTCACACACAAAATGAGAGCTCTAGGGCTGGGGATGTGGCTCAAGCAGTAGCGCGCTCGCCTGGCATGCGTGGGGCGCGGGGTTCGATCCTCAGCACCACATAAAAATAAAACAAAGATGTTGTGTCCACCAAAAACTAAAAAATAAAAAAATATTAAAAAATTCTCTCTCTTTAAAAAAAAAAAAAAAATGAGAGCTCTACCACTAAGCCACAACCCCAGCCCAATTATGCCGTTTTGATAGCCACAGTAGTGGTTCTTTTAAATTTATATAAATAGTATAATTCCAATTTTGAAATATTATTAAAATTTGAAACAGGATTGGAAATACCTGAAAATATTGAGAGGTTATTTTTAATTCACCTATAATTGTATATACTTATGAATAATTTATCTTTGTATTTTCTAAATTCTCTACCATGAACATTCTGAATACCAATTTTTAATACATATTTTTTAGTTGTAGTTGGACACAATACCTTTTATTTCATTTATTTATTTTTATGTGGTGCTGAGAATCGAACCCAACACCTTGCACATGCTAGGCAAGTGCTCTACTGCTGAACCACAGCCCCAGCCCCTGAATACTATTTTTATATTCAGAAAATAACCTAACTTTTTACAAATCATGATATTTTGGTATCATTTCTAACAAAGAATAAAAGGATTTACTCCAAATTACCTATATAAGAGTTTTTAAAATATGTTCACCTAGTTCTGTGCTGCTTACTTCTCCAGATGCTACCCGATAGTAACTGGGTTATCAAAATCAGGACTTTACTTTTTCTGCACTAACCCATCAAGGACCTTCCAAAAAAATAATAAATGCCTAAGAATTGCCAATATAATTCCTCCCATGGCTGACCAGGTCCAATCATTGCCTTTATCCCACATCTGAGGCAAGACTGCTCAAAGTGAATTATATTATGAATTTACACCCAAAAATGTTTAAACTCTCCGCCTATTTAGTACCTTATATAAGTACATCCAATTCCATCCCAAACTCAAGAGAAAACTGATGAAAAAAACACGTTTCAATTGGGTATACCAACGCACACGAGTCCACAGCTCAGTAGCTACTAATACCACGATGCACAGCAGACACAGAAGTACCTTAAAAAAAGAGGAAGTGGAAATCAGAATCTGCCAAGCTGTCTTCCCCACCAGAAAATGCAAATATCAGTAAAAGCAAAAGACTTGGACTCAAAAATCACAAAATCCTATGTACAATTTTGGTGCTTGTTCATTTTCTGCAGCATGAGTGGCTAAGTATAGGTACTTCACATAATTACAGTGGCATTTTTTTTTTAAATATTTATTTATTTATTTATTTTAGTTTTAGGCGGACACAACATCTTTGTTTGTATGTGGTGCTGAGGATCGAACCCGGGCCGCACGCACGCCAGGCGAGCGCGCTACCACTTGAGCCACATCCCCAGCCCTACAGTGGCATTTTGAAGGTAATTTTAAAAAGGAAATGTAATTACATCACCCTAAATTCCATCTTACCATGAATACATTATATGGATCCACTCCAAAGGAATCTTCAAATCGCCACTTCCATGTTTCAAAATTATGAAACTTAAAATTAATTAAAATATCACTTAAGGCATCATCCAGCGCTCCTTGTTTCCATTCCTCCCCACTGAGAAACTTCTGTATTTCTAATAAGGTTTGTCTCTTAAGGATAATCTCAGCATCATAATGCATGTCATCTTTGTTTTCATCAGGCTGAATTAAACGTACCAAAAAAAAACAAACAATATGAGAATTTTACTATTATATAATATTATTACAGTGCAACTTTAAGATGAATATCAATTTGGAACTAAACTTATAATCAATTTACTTTGATTCCCATCACTGCCAAAAAAAACTATAGTGTGCAATATTTCACATATATAAGAAAATAATATCCACTTGTCTGACTCCAAGCCAACAAAAAAACAAAGTTAATATATGTGTAAACTATTTAAAAATTACAGAACTCTATGTAAGAAAAACACTACGAATTTTATTAAAGTGCAGTTGATTCTTGTTACCTGCAGTACTTATGTTCTAAAAAGTCACCTTAAACACTAATCAATAATTAATGAACCACTACTCCTGTAAGAAATACAGGGCTAGGTGCAAACCTGTGGTCAAAACATTTTCATCAACCAATAAAATATGTTATAAAACTTTGTTTTATATGTTTCTGTGAAACCTCTCTTAATAAATACTACTGGATCATTACCACTGAACACAGTCAACACTCTATAACTCACACCTGAAGGAAACCTCTCCAACATTTTCTCTGTAAGGCATATCACAGCCTTCTTGCATTTAGAAACACTAGACAGCACTTTGACATTATTTTTGAGAGTACATTTTAAACAACAAAATTAACCTTCCATATAGCCATAAGAAGTGCAAAAATTATAGCAAAAAACAGACTACACTAAATATGGGAAGAAAAAAGACAGTGGTTTGCAATATGAGCGCTAACTTTTGTTGCCTTGTCACCTCAGTGTGGGAACGAGCATAACAGACTTCTTGCTACTCTGCACATGTCCAAAAATGATCACAAAAACACCTCAAGTACTGATTTGGGGGTCACACATTTTAGTGAATAGGTAAATTAATAAATATGAAATATGCAAATAATGAGGATTGACTGTCTTAAAATTCAGTTTATGACTTTCCATTTGTTGACAATTATCAGATAGCTTAAAATTTGCAATAGTTCAATAAGATAAATAAAAGGGATCTCAAAAAGTAGAAAAATAATAGGTTTCCTTGAATATTTATCACTATATTAATGTGAATTCAGCTTAGCAAAATCACTGTGAACCACATTTTACATTCATTAACCAATTATAATACATACTAGAGTTTGGATGCTAAATTCCTCTCTAAGGGTCCATGTGTGGAGGCTTGGTCTCTGGGGTAACTATAGGGAGAGGGTAGTACCTTTAGGAGGTGGGGCCTAGTGGGAGGAAGTTAGATCACGGGAGATATATCCTTGATGGGGCTTGTGGGACTTGGCCCCTTCCTCTTTCCTTTGCTTTCTGGACATGAGGTGACAGTTTACTTCACCACACTCTCCCAGTCATTATCATCTGGAACATCCACCAGAGCCCCAAATCAATAGATCTATTAGAACCTTCAAAACTATAAGCCAAAATAAATCCTTTCTCTTTATAAGCCAATTATCTTAGATATTTTATAATAAAAACAGAAAGCTAACAATAAGAGCAAATTCCCTTTTCTTTTACAAGAGTAAATACAGATAATAAAAAGTAAATATAAAAAAACCAAATGACATACTATCACAAATCATCAGAAAGTATGAAAAAGCTATCACTAGTTCAGATTAACATTTTTTTAAAATTAGGAACCTAGTATTTCCAAGTATCTCCATCTTAGGTATTTTTTGGCTCCATTTGTTTTCTCATTCTAGGCTGTTCCATAGGAAGGAGAATGGTTGCTCTTATACTTCCAAAATAAGGTATTTAAATTATTCATCTAATATTCTTTCCCTCTTAACCATTCCTGACTAAACCAGGAGGACAGTGTCTGGCAAGTTTGGTTAGTCTGTCCTATGTTGAAGCAAGAACCCTACATTTTTAGGTGTCTGCCTGTGACCACTTCTAGTGGTTGGAGATGATGGCCAGGCCAAAATAAAAGTCTGACCTACAACTTTCCAGACCAATTCTGATGGTATACACAGTAGGGAAAAATGTCTATGTGCTTGAAATTTAGGCTTGTAAGTGATATAAAAGAATTAAAAGTTTTGTTGATGTTTTCACTCCTCATTATAATTTGAATATAAGATGCCCCCCGCAAAACACCTGTGTTAGTGCAGGATTATTAGGAGATATAGTGATTAGATTGTGAGAGCTGTACTCTAATGGGTGCATCATAGTTTGAATGGACTGAGTGGTAACTGTGGGCAAGTAGGTGTGGTTGGAGAAGGGAGGTCACTGGGTGCATGCCCTGGAAAGGTTAATCTCCCCACAGCCCCTTCTCCTCTCTGCTTCCCAGCTGCCATGAGCTGGATAGCTTTCCTCTGCAGTGCCCTTCTGCCTCACCTCAGGACACCAGCTGACCATGAATTGAACCTGTGAAATTGTCAGCACAAATAAATTTTTCCTCAGCTAAGATGTTGTTCTCTGGTATTTTGGTCACAGCAATGAAAAGTGACATACTCTCCAAAGTAAAAAACAGTGATTCTAAAAACTGGAAATTTCGGGCTGAGGGTGTAGTTCAATGGCAACTCACTTGCCTTGCATGCACAAGGCCTTGCATTCAATCCCCACCACCACCACCACCAAACACAAACAGTAAAAATCTTAACACTACAAATAATATGTGCATGTGCATGATACACAGTTCTACAAAGAAATAACTACTACCATAAATATCAAGGAAAAAAACTACTTAAAATAGGTTTTTTCATTTCCTCAATATATCTTACATTACTTCACTAAGAAAGCAGGGAAATGGTAGAAAACATTAAGTGGGTCGCTCCACCTCTCACCTCAACTGGTGATACAACAGAGCAGAGTTAGGAAATCCTTATGAGCTCAAAGAAAAATAAAAGTGGTTCTGCACAGCTTGCATTCCACCAAACCACTACAAAGCAGGAGTGTACTTTTAATTTTCTTAACAGTTTCTGAGAAAAGGTGAGTGAGGTCTTTATATTTTATGAAATAAATAACGTGTCTACTATGGTGAATTAGTAGTATCACACCATCAAATACTCACAAGTCCAAGCTTTCCAGCTTCAATTAAAATCTTATTTAAGTATCTCCTAAAGACAGGATTGCTTTGACTTTCATAGTCTTCCCTCTTTTTCTTTTCACACTCATCAATCTGTAATCATACAATAAATTCAATAATTAGCACTAAAATTTAACCTAAGGGTCAAGTGACTAGCCTGGAGATACCATCAAAATCCAAGGAGCTCATTATTTTTATCAAATTTGTATTAATTAGCTGCATTACAGTATAGAGATTGCCTACTTCCTGTGGGCTCTCTTTACAAATGGCAGTAAGCAACAAAGGCAGTTTTTTGCTGCCTTTCAGCAATTTTAAAAGCTGAAGATTATGGAATAAGGAAGCAGAGACCCACAAGCACAGTATCTGTACCAATCCACCTCCTTCTAATGTCAAAGAAATGATTTAATGAGAGAGAAGGAAGGAGCAGAGGAAGGATTACATACAAACATATAAATAAAGTGAGTGAGTGAGTAGGAGGGGATAAAGAGACACAAAGAGAGAAACAGGATGAAGCCAAATGAAATGAAGGACATAGCAAAAAATTTACTGAATATACTGGTCAGCAAGTGACCATCCCCATCCTACTACATGGGATATGAAGGAGACAGAAATCATGGCTTTTCCAGGGTATTCTATACATGTCAACCCTTTAGTACATAATTCTTCATTAGAACGGACTTCTAAATTTAGCTTAACATCACCACAGTGGATAAGTTGCTGAGTGAGGGTAGTGGATATTTTACATTTAACTTTGATAACCAATTTATGATTTTTAACTGAATGTGGACCATGAGTTCAGTAGCTTCAGCTGATAAACTTAATAACTGAGCAACACACACAGAGTTAGGATAGAAATCATGTGGCAGTTTCATCTGCTTTCAAGGCAAGGTTCATAAACCATTTTATTTTTTAGATCTTAACTTGTTTTTTGCTTAACAAAAACTCAATGGGGTTTGGAATATAGCTTAGTGTTTGAATGTCTGCCTAGCATGCACGAGGCCTTGGGTTTGATCCCCAATTCTACAAAACAAAAACAAAAATAACAAGGACAAAGACTTTATCAATGGTATTTTTACAATGTTTGAGACAAACTCACAAACAATGGAATAAAAATTTTCTTTAAAAAGGAATTTGCATTTCTTATAGTGCAACCAAGCTAGCTTACCACACCACAAAACATACCTAAACTGAAGCAAATTTTATCCAAGCACTCCTTCAGCAGCATTCAGAAGAGGCAATATTCACACTTGATAAGAACCACACCAGGTATTTATAGGTCTAAACTGTGATAAATCTGGATCTCAATTAACAAATGCCCCTGTTCTCAAGCTGGAAACTGTACTCTAGCTCCTCCCTGTTCCTTATTTTCCTTTTTCCCTGTTACCAACATTTATCTACTTTACCTCATAAGTTTCACACTTGTCTCATCTCTTCACCCTTGTCAATGTATCATTCTGAGTCTTTAGCAAACCCCCATGATCTCACAACCACCTTCTCCTTCTCCATCTCTATTCCAAGCCCTCTCCACACTGCCAGCTGTTCACTCTGCCTACACAACCAACAGAGGGTGGTTCCCACAGCAAATAATGTATACACTCAAACTCCTTAACAATCTTCTTTTCTTCTGTATAAACCCCACTTCAAAAATAAAATCAAATAAACACCACTTCAGAAAGAATAGCTACCCTACACTAAATTATAACAAAATATAACAAAAAAATTTTTAAATTTTTACTATGAGTAGTTGATTAAATCTATTAATATGTTTGATCAATTCTTGGGCTTACCATTGTTTTTATTCATACCTTTTCTTACTATAGTCAAACTTCTTTAACATTTGTAGTCCATGGGTTATAAATTATTTCAATCTTTTTATGTCTGAAGAAATCTGTATTAGTTTTCTAGGGTTGCCATAACAAAGTATATATATTTTTTTCTTTGCATTTCTGAGAGTAACTCTCTCGTTTATAAAATAGTAATAGGCCAGTTTCTACAACTGCTACATCTGTTGTGCATCTACTATGGCCTACCACTATGACAGGTGAAACAGAATTAAGATGGATAAAATGCATTCCTAGTGCCAACAAGTTTATAGTTTGGTGAAGAAATAATTACAACATTAACACAATAAATGTTATAATAAAAATTCAAAAATACTATTAGAAAAACCAAGACTAAAGGAAAATCTCATACACACAAATTGAAGAGCATTAAAAAAAAACAAGAAACACAGGAAAATAGTGACTTAATAAAAATAATATAAAATTCATGAATAGGAAAAAAAATCTAACCTTATGAGTTAAATAATCGAGTCTGCGATAACATTCTGACATTTCATCAGCATATGACAAGTCAGGACTGATATCCTTTTTATCTGACATACTATTTTTCACCACCTAAAACCAAGTAGAAAGAGATTTTATTTATAATTCAGTTGTACAAAAAACCTTCATTTAGTGAAGACTAAAATTTTTACTTCATCTTGACTTTGTTCCTCATATTCTTTATTTGTATTGAACTACCAAAAAAGTAAAGGTCTCAAATGTACATACTAAGAACTAAAATCAAATTGGCTTGTTGCTTAATGGGCTTTACAAATTTTTTTTTCAAATTCAAAACAGAAATAAGGTGGGTTTGAAATAATCTTAGATTAAGAGTATGAGGAAGATATTCTGCATGGCTATTAATCATTGATACCCACCTCTAATGGCTCTGTGCAAAACAGCAATAAAAATGGACTATTTCCATCACAGGGCTGATAGGCCACACACATACACACACACACACACACACACACACACACACACTTTTTTCATACCTGAGATTTTCTCATTGTTCCTGAAGCAGCATCATAGTTCAGCATGTCTGTAGGGTCAATCCAGTCGTCATCATGAGCATAACCAGTTATCAGCAACAGACATTCACAAAAGAGCAAAGGATACAGCATCTTGTATAAGACTAAAAAAAAAACTTGTAAAAAAAGATGTAATGAATATAATTATTTTAAAAGTAAATTGTTTTGTAATAAAAGCTACTTCTTTTTAATGTTTAAGACAACATTTTCTGGGGACTGGGGTTGTGGCTCAGCGGTAGAGCGCTCACCTAGCACATGTGAGACGCTGGATTGGATCCTCAGCACCATATAAAAATAAATAAATAAAATAAAGTTATTGTGTCCAACTACAACTAAAATATATATATTTTTAAAAAGATAACATTTTCTGGATAGTAACCAAGGAAAGTACAAACATTCTCATTGGGATAAGAAAATAGATATTTTCCATATGGCCCAGCAGTTCCACTCCTAGTAAATGCCCAAGAGAAATGAAAAAAAAAGCCACATTTTCAAGATAGCCAAAAAGTGGAAATAACACAAACTTCCAGCAACCTGAATGGGTAAATAAAATGAGGAAGAACCATTCGGGAGAATATTGTTTAGCTATAAAAAGAAATGAAGTACTTCAATATGATTGAACAATATGCTACAATATGATCGAACCTTGAAAATGTCATGCTATATAAAAACCAGTCACAAAACCACATATTATATAATTCCATTTGTACAAAATGTCCAGAATAGGCAATTACATAGTGACAAAAAGTAGATTAATGGTTGCTTTGTTTTGCAGTGCTGGGGATCCAACTCAGGTGTCACAAGTGCTACACAATGCTTGACAATGTAGCTCTACCACTGAGCTACATCCCCAACCCCAAGAGTAGAAAAATGTGTGCTTAAGGCTGGGCATATGAGGTTATAGAGGAATCAGAAAGAAAGGGTATAAGCAATGAAAAAATGTTCTAACATTATGGTGATAGTTGGACATATCTGAATATACTGAAACAACCAACTGAATGGTAGGTTTAGAAGGCTAGAGAACACTTATTCTATGGAATGAAGTGTTGCCCAATTTTAGAATAAAAAATAAAGCCTATTAAATGAGTGAACTTTCCTTGGTTACTATTCAGAAAACGTTATCTTAAACATTAACTTACACAGCTCAAAACAGTTGCTAAAAAGTAAACCAAACCTCTCTCCCCAATTTTTTAAACAAATGATAAGTATGAAATAACCAGCCTCACCTAAGTCTCTGCATAAACAAATAATTTAAACAGTATTTCCTCTGTTTAATACTTTCCAGTAATCATCAGCCACATGTGCCTATAGAACAACTGAAATGTAGCTAGTGTGAATGAAGAACTGAATTTTTCATTTTCATTGCCACATTATATTAGACACTGAAGATAACAGAACATTTCCATCAGCAAATAAAATTCTATTGGACAGTCTATCTATATATCTGCTCTATGTAAGGTAAGGAACCCCAAGATAAGAAAGGCGTGGGCTCTGGCCATGAACAGCTTATAGACTAGTTATAAAAATAAAAGTAATGGTAGCCTGAATTAAATACTCTCCTTTAAATAAAATAAACAAAAAAATGTGAAAAAACAATAAAATCTTGTTTATTCTTTTAGCATAAAAAAAATGAATGAAATTATCCCTTTGTTGACCTGGTTTTTCCATTAGCACAGGTGTTCTCAACAATGGTTATACACTGGAATCACCTGAGGAGCTTCTAAAACTCCTAATGTTCTAGTCACATTCCAGACTAATTGAATAAGAATCTCTCAGGCTGGAGTCATACAACAAAATAAATTTTGAGACATATTTAAAACCCAAAAAGTGGGCTAGGGATGTAGCTCAGTAGGTAGAGTGCTTTCCAAGCAGGCATAAGGCCCTGGGTTCAATCCCTAGCACCAGAAAAACAAAAAATGATATAAAATCCAAAAAGTAAAATTATAAGCCATTTTCACACTAATATTCATTTCAAACCACATAGAAAATAGGATATATGATTCTTTAAAAATTCTCTATTTTTCATATTTTTCATAGGTTTTTAACTCAGAAACAAAAAATAAAATATAAAAATTAAAAATGTTTACAAATTAGAAAAATTTAACAAACATTTCTTAAATAACATGAACAGTGTGCCTGGGTTAGAGGAAGGTAAAAAAATGAATAAAAATAAAGGAAACAAGATCTCTTTCTAGAGTTTTAAAATCAAGCAGAGGTAAGGCAGGAACAATGGCACACATCTGTAATCCCAGCAGCTGGGGAGGCTGAGGGAGAAGGATTGAGAGTTCAAAGCCAGCCTCAGCAATGGGGAGGTGCTAAACAACTCAGTGAGACCCTTCTCTAAAAAAAATACAAAATAGGGCTGGGGATGTGGCTCAGTGGTCCAATGCCCCTGAGTTTAATCCCTGGCACACACACTCCCCTCCCCCCAAAATCTAGTAGATGTTTTCATGACTACCCATAAAAAGCCAGGCAAGTATAAGTTATTATAGTCCAGTATAAAGTTCTGAGCCTTAAAGGACTGGGAGAATTTTTACAGAAAAAGATGAAGGCAGAATAGCTTCAGTGAAAACAAGATACAGTAGGGAGCCTGCAGTAATCCTCCAATCCCAGTGACTTGGGAGGCTGTAGCAGGAGGATCACCAAATTCAAGCCTCAGCAACTTAACAAGAATCTGTCTTAAAATAAAAACATAAAAAAAAAAAAAGGACTGGAGCTGTAGCTCTGTAATAAAGCACCCCTGGGTTCAATCCCCAGTACTATCTACTAAAAAAAAAAAAAAAAAGGAAANGGATATATATATATATATATATTATAATGGGGGATAATAAATGATGATAGTTGTGAGACAAGTGGGAGGTTTGGAAATAAGTTTTGCCTTGAACTGCAGGCCTCACAACATCCGGAAACTCTCCAAAGAGGAGATGACGAGTTTTGAACAAAAAGTGTGTTAAAATCTGGTATGTGACTCACTACCTTTGCACATTGCTTACTATTATAATTTTCTAAATTAAAATTCACATAAAATTTACCGTCTTGGCCATTTTTAAGGGTACAGTTCAGTGGCACTAAGTATATTCACAGTTAACCCAGCCATCAACACCATCCTTCAGAACTCTTTTCAAATCTTGCAAAACCAACCATGTACCTGTTAAACAATAATTTCTTATTCCTCCCTTTCCCCAAACCCTGGAAACCATCATTCTTTGTCTCTATAAATCTAACTACTCTAGGTATCTCATATTGTAAGGGTCCTGCAAAACGTCGGAGAAAGAGACCACCAAGTGACCACTCATGCAATTGGCAGAAGGGGATTTATTGAACTAGCATGCTGGGGCTCTGTGCCCACTCAAGAAGGGAAAGCAGCCCAGAGCCCCCAGCAGGGGCTGAGCACTGCTTAAGTACACTTTTTGGGGAGGGCGGAGGGCTTTGTATACATCAGAACAAATCATCATGAGGTGCAGGAAAATTGAACAACAACTCCTAAACATGATTAGTTCATTCATTGGCGGGAACAGGTCAGACTGGAGTGATAGGTCATTTCTAAACGGGGTACACATTCAAACTGATTGGTTTTAGGGCCTAGAGGACTACGTGACCAGTTACACAGAGCCCTTCAGTTATTAAATAACCAAGCAGTCAGGGGAAATATTTACTGGGCGGTTCTAAGCATTGTCTTAACAGCTACAGAAATTTCAGGTTTTGCAGGTAGCATAGAAACCTAACAATACCTCCTTTACATTTTAACTCAGACCTTGCAGCTTAGAAACTTTTACAACACCCGGTCTTTTACCCTTTAACTTTTACGCTTTAACTTCAATTTCTTTTACCCTTACAATATAAGTGGAATCATTCAGTGTTTGTCTTTGTGACTATCTTATTTCACTTAGCATAAATGTTCTCAAGATTCAAACCAGGTTGTAACATATCAGAATTTTCTTTTTTAAGGCTAAATAATATTCTATGCTATGTATATATCACACTTGTATTAGGGTTCTTCAGAGGAACAGAACCAATAGAATGCATATATGAGAGGGAAGTTATTAGACTGGCTTACACAATCAGAGGTTGGATAGTCCCACAATGGCTATTTGCAGTCTGGATAGTCAAGTAAATCAGTAGTTGCTGTTCAGTCCAAAAAGCTCAGAAGCTTCAGAACAAAAGGGACCAAAGATTCAGACTCTGTCTAAGGCTGCCTGGAAGCTCCCTAGAGTTCCCAGTGCAAATCCACACTCAAAGGCTGAAGATCCTGGAAACTGATGTCTGTGATGGCAGTAATAAAAAACACATATGCAAGAAGTGTTAAATGTGCATACAAATGTGAGCTCCACCCCCAGCCCCAACATCTTCCACCCGCCTTTTTTTCCTGCCCTCAGGGATCCCAGCCTACTGATGGTACCACCCACATTCAGGGCAGATTTTCCTATTGGCTGACCCATATGTTAATCCTCTCTGGAAATACCCTCACAGACAAACCCAGACGTTTACTTTACCAATTTTCCAAAAGCCTTTCAGTCAAGTTCACAACCAAGATTAATAATCACTCGGTTCATCAATTCATCTGCTGATGAACACTTGAGTTTCTTTCACCTTCTGGCAATTGTGGAATTATGCTGCTGTGAACAAGGGTGTACACACAAGTATCCCTTCATTTCCCTGCTTTCAATTCTTTTGGAATATATACTAAGAAGTGGAATTGCTGGATCATATGGTAATTCTATTTTTTAGTTTTTTGAGGAACTACCGCATGGTTTTCCAGAGAGATTGCACCATTTTACATTCCCAGCTGTAAGGGTTTCAATTTCTCCACATCGTCATTGACACTTTTTCTTAATTTTTGTTGTTCTTGTAGTTGGACACAATAACTTTATTTTTTTATTTTTATGTGGTGCTGAGGATCTAACCCAGTGCCTCGCACATGCTAGGCGAGTGTTCTATCCTAAGCCACAACCCCAGCCCGACACTTTTTCTTGATAGCAGGGGTTTTGATTAGTGATGTTGAACTTTTTTTTTTTTTTTTCAGATGGGGGTCTTGCTATGTTGTCCAGATTGGCATTGAATTCTTGGGGCTGTCTTCTGAGAATACGGTGTGCACCCATGTCCAACAGGATCTTTTCATGTGTTTATTGGCCAGTTTATAGATAGATAGATCTTCTTTGGAGAAATCTATTAAAGTCTTTTACTCATTTTTTAAAATTTTATTATTATTATTATTATTGGTACTGGCGATTGAACTCAGGGGCACTCAACCACTGAGCCACATCCCCACCCCAATTTTTGTATTTTATTTAGAGACAGGGTCTCACTGAGTTGCTTAGTGCCTCGCTAAATTGCTGAGGCTGGCTTTGAACTCCTGACCCTCCTGCCTCCCCCTCCAAAGTCGCTGGGATTTTAGGCACATGCCACTGCGCCTGGCCCCTTTGCTCATTGAAAAAAAAAAAATTGTACTTGTAAATGGACAGAATGCTTTTATTTTTATGTGAACATGGATGGAGGATCGATCAGTGCCTCACGCATGCTAGGCAAGCGCTCTGCCATTAAGCTACAGCCCCAGCCCGCTTTGCTCATTTTTAATCATTAAAAATCTTTTGGAGGGCTGGGATTGTGGCTCAGCGGTAGAGCACTCGCCTAGCACTTGTGGGGGCGACACCCGGGTTGGATTCTCAGCACCACATAAAAATAAAGGCATTGTGTTGTGTCCATCTACACCTAAAAAATAAATATTAAAAAAAATCTTTTGGAGTGTGTGGAAAAATGGATCAATGCAAAACAGGAGATGGGCTATTGTATCCATGGAGAACCAGCAGCAGGGAGCACAGCTGACTGACAGTTGACATACTTTGGACTGTAATGTGTTCATGCTAGGCAATACTTGCCTTGGGATGCTCCCACACAATGACTGTTAAGAACTAGCCTATTTATGAACAAAAGAAGATTCCTTTAAATGTCAATTTTTCTTTTAGGAATTTCCTCTTGGCTTGGTACAAAGAAAAATGGAAACAACAAACCCTAGGTATCTCAAAGTCAATTGATAATGGGTCTAATTCATCTACATTATGTATCAACTTTTATATATCATGTGAGAAAATTCTGTATTCCTTGAATGTAATTATTTTGATTTCCTGAGATGCATTTTCACTTGGCTTTGGACAAAATCATTTGATTTTCATAAAGAACAACAAAACTAAGTTTGATTTGGAAAAAAAAAAAAAGAAGCGGTATTATACTTCCTTGGCTTTTGTCAAAAGTAAAACGAATTCAAATTTTTAAAAAATTATCCTTTATCCTAGTTTTAAACAACACAAATGACTATTACCTAACGTGTAAAATTAAGCATAAAAAGGAAATGAGACTGACCTATTTTCATCAGAATTCCCCCTTATGTTTGCTTAAAATTAAGAAAAACTCTACCTATTGAATACCCAAAAGCTAATTAGATTTCATTTCTTTCTATGTTGAAGTACAAATTCAACATATTCAGAGTCACAATTAGAATTTATACATTTTACTAAACTTTTATCGGTTAAAATTCACAATATACTCAGAGTAGAAAGTTCTCTAAATCTTGTATAACACAGAAGAGACACACAAAAGTTATGCTCTTTCCAAGGGTTAAAAAGTTCTAATTAGTAGAAGAACTTCAGAAATAAATATAAGAAATTGATTATGGGGTTTATCTGTCTGTTCATCCAATGGACCCACTTCCTTCCAAGTAAACTGGAAAAATAACATTCTGAATTGAAAAAAACAGACTCTGAGGAACAGAGAAAGTTTTAGGTGTCAAGATGTCTTTATTGAAATAATAGCACAATTACACTTCTAATACCTTTTCCACTTGTGAACAATAGATTAAAATTGCTTGCTACATACAGTACACAGACAGTTCAATAATTAGAACCAATACAACTGCATTTAAAATAAATAAAATAGTCTATTTAATAATTTAAAGTAAAATTACTGTACAGTATGAAAATAAAGATACATAAATGTTAGGATCTACGATGCTGTAGAAATAAAATCATTATTCTGCATTACTCAAAACAGTGCAATAAAAAAATTCAAATAAGCTTTTGGAGTGCAAAGTTTAAATTCCCATTTTAAATTATCATGCAGACATAGCATTTCAAGCCATGCTATGGTCTATGGCAAAGTTTTTAATTTTTAAGAGGAAAAATGCTAGCCAGCACACTCACTGTACCATCAAGTGCTGCATCACATAACTGCTGCTGCTCTGCTTCTGCAGTACAGTTTAGAAGGGAGGTATCTTGTTGCATTCAAAAAGTTGAGATTAACAAGTTTCTGAAGCAAACATATTTACCTTTTTAGCCTGGATCAAAATTATGTGACAAAATAATAACTATATTCCTGGGTTTAAGAAAAAGGAAAAAACTACACCACATAATGAACTAAGAAGCAGCTTTCCATTCATCTTTAAACTCTGTAGTGATCCTTATGTGAACACAACTGTGTAAGTTTTGAGAGACATAAAATTCTGGTCTCTAGAAGACAAGTGATAAATGGGGCTGTGAGAAGAACAAAGTAATTTCTGAACACCTATGATTAAACTGGGTAGAACTCAGCTGCATTTGTATGTAATAATATATTTAAAGTATACTTTAATTTCAATGTGTATATAAAACTGTTATTTAGGCAAAGACCAAGGAATGCATTTAATACTAAACTGTAAACACATCATCCACCATGACTTGGAGTGCACACCAACAACATAAGAGCTCTTCCACAGACTTTGGCAAAGAGACTACATATAGCAGGTCACAGCAGCATGAGCCCACATGGAAGACTGAAAGCACTGCAGAATAACACTACCCAACATCTCCTATCAATGGGATACATGGTAATAAGGGGTCTCTTCGTGCCAAACCACTTTCTTAGACAGTCTATATTCTTCAGATTTGTAGTTTTCGTAATTCAGTAGTCTTAGTCTCTGTGCTTTCACTGAATAGACTGATACAGGGTGAACTCTAGCCATTGTAAGTCCAGAGGGTTACAGTTCTGTCTGCAGAGGATGACAGGAAGGAAAGATCTTGGGTGTGCCATCGACACTGAATCACTTTGTCCTTGTGCTCCCCTACCACCATAATAGGAAGCTGCTTAGTGAGGTCCCCTAAATTAAAAAAGAAAAAAAGATACTGATTTATAATGCAAAATAAATATATACATAATTCTAGGTTCCTGTTACTTTATAATATTATAGTATGAAAGGTATACACAGGGATAAATCACATTAGCAGAATTTTGCAACATACATACAGAAAACCTTTGGTAACAATTGACATAGATGCCATTCTCCAGGATATTCAACCCACTTGACTTCTACCTGACTTCGGTGCCACTCCACCTTGGTTTACTTTGCTGGTTTCTCTTCTCATCCTGAAGTTTGCTGAATCTCAAGGAATCAACCCCGTAGATTTCTTTTGTTCCCTCTGTACCTCATTTCCTCTGAAATTCCATATTGTACCTTGGCTATTTATATACTTACGATTCAAACCCATTTTATCTCCAACCTTGACTTCTCACTGACCTAAGCTCCAGACTCATATCCAAATAGTGGTTTATCCAATGCCTCACTTGATTCCTCTAGTCATCTTAAATTCAACTCATCTAAAACCAAACTCTTGCTTTTCTTCCCAAACTGTTCCTTCCCCACCCATTTTCCTCATCTCAACTAATGGCACCATCTGGTTGCTTGTGCCAGAAACCTATGAATCATTAATTTCTTATTCCCTCACTCCTTAAATCTAACCAAACAAATTAAAAATATACCCCAAATTCTGTCAATTCTTACCACCTCCACCTCTCCTATCCTAGTCAAGCCATCATCATCTCTCACCTGAACTATTCCAATAGCCTCCTCACTGACACTTCTACTCTTGCCCTACTTATGATTCACTTATGATACATTCAAAATTATCTGAAAATGTAATTCAGATCATATTATTCTTCTATTTAAAATCTTCCAAGGCTTCATGTCATACTTTTTCAACTGCCTCTGGCTCATCAACTGTAACAAGTGTATCATTCTGATGGGGGATGCTACTAATTGGGGAGCCCATGCATATGTGATTAGATGGGAAATCTCTTTATCTTCCTCTTAATTTTGCTATTAACTTAGAAGTACCCTTAAAAATAAAGCCTGATATTTTTTGGTGGGGGGGAGGTACCAGGAATTGAACTCAGGGGCACTTGGCCACTGAGCCCCATCCCCGTCCTATTTTGTATTTTATTTAGAGACAGAGTCTCTTAGGCAGACAGAATCTGCTAAGCACCTCACTGTTGCTGAAGCTGGCTTTGAACTCAAGATCCTCCTGTCTCAGCCTCCAGAGCTACCACACCTAGCTAAAGCCTGATTCTTTTTAAAGCCTGTAAATTCCTGCCTCTGACTTAGTCTTTTGTCTCTTTCTCCCTTAGCTGACTAGTTTCTAGCCACCTTGGATTCTAGCAGTGTCACAACTGTGCCAGGTTTATTCCTACCTTAACATCCTTATACTCATTATGCTCTTCTCCTAGGATCCTGGCATGACTTGTTCCTTCTCATCATTCAGGTCTTTTGTACAAATGGCATTTCTCTGGAGAGACCTACTCTAATTATCCTATCTAAAACAGCCTTCCCTTTCACACCCCACAGTCACTGTCTCCTATCATGCTATAGCTTTTAATAGCACTGAACAATATTTAAAATTACATTGTCTATTGGTTTACTTTTTATTGACCTCTAAAGTATAAGATCCATCAAGGTGAGAGCCATCTGCCTTCTTCATCTCTCTATCTCTAGTTGGTTCACAATAAATATTTGCTTAAGATTTTAAAAAAATAGGTATGAAAATATAATTACTTACTCTCTCTCTCTCTCTTAAAAATATATATATATAATTACAGATTATACAATAATTTTGACAGGAGGCAGTGGGGATTGAATCCAGGGGTGCTTAACCATTGAGCTACATCCCCAGTCCTTTCAATTTTTTGAGACAGGGTCTTGCTAAACTGCTGGGGATGGCTTTGAAATTATATCCTCCTGCCTCAGCCCCTGTTGCTGGGAGAAGGGGTGTATACCACCATGCCCAGATAAAATATTTTTTTAAAGAATCTAATAAAAATATATAAGTCTGTCATTTATCTCAGATTCACTGTAATAATTAAAACCATTTAACAAAAATAAGATTATTCACTGTTAATTTGCTGTAACATCTTAATGCAGTCTCAGTAATTTACTCAGTAAATACCATAAAATTAAAGTTTAAAATGTTTTATAGTCAATCAGTCCAGACTACAAAAGAAAGACCTCAAACATAATAGGAGAGACTAAAGAAAAGAGAAAGGTTAATTTGAATCACCTTGTAGGTCTGTCACCTTTATTTTCATGTCATAAGAGCCTGTTAGCAAGTAGTGAGCTCCAGGGGAGAATCGAACAGAACGAACGTCACTGGAATGAGGATGATAACTTTGTACCATTCTTCCTCCTCTTATGTCATACAACATGCAGCTAGAATCTTCTTGACCAGTAGCTAAGAGACGACCACTGGGATCTACAGCTACAGATGCCACAGCACTGCCTGTAGAGGGGAGAATAAAAGAGAATAAAATCATGGTATTTGCAGGTAAATGGATGGAGTTGGAGAAGATATTGTTCAGTGAAGTTAGCCAATCTCCAAAAAACCAAATGCCAAATGTTTTCTCTGATATAAGGAGGCTGATTCATAGTGGGTTGGGAGGGGAAGCATAGAAGGAATAGATGAACTCTAGAGCAGAGGGGTGGGAGGGGAAGGGAGGGGGCATGGGGGTAGAAAAGACGGTGAAATGAGATGGACATCATTACCTTAAGTACATGTATGAAAACATGAATGTGTGAATATACTTTGTATAACAAGAGATATGAAAAATTGTGCTCTATATGTGTAAAATGAATTGTAATGCATTCCGCTGTCACATATAACAAATTAGAATAAAAAATTTAAAAAATTTTTTAAAAATCTGAATAAGAAAGTAAAAATACTCTGTAATCCCAATTCTTAGGGTTAATAAATACTAGTGACATCTTTAAAAAAAGTTTCAATATAGAAAATCAATATACCTAAATTGCAATGTTCACTTAACCATATATTAGTGACTTAATATAGTTTATCAATCCTGTTCAATCCTTGTGGAAAAATCCAAGTAAACACTCAACCAATAAACACTTGTATTCTTTATTAGGGCAAGGGATAAAGCAAGATTCTGTAAGGAATGAGAAAAACCATTTTTGTCATTTGAAAGAACTTCCAGAACAGTGTTATTAATAGCCTTGATGAACAAGGCTAAAGAAAACACTTTTTCTATCCAGTGTTTTCACTGCTGGGTAAGTGTCTGTAAATACTCTTATACTCAGTTTGGAGTCTAGTTGTGGTAACAAGAAATTTGATAACAAAATATATTTCAGGACATTAACGTAAGAAATGTCCTAAAGCAACCCATAATTTACTACCAACAGAAAGTAAGTTCAGAGTCTACAGGCTTGAGCCCTAACTGTACCATGTATTCTCAATGGTGGCTGTAACACCTCCGATGGGATACATAATGGTTCTCAGGGGTGAAAAAATTATAAACATTAGCAATGATTTGTGGGCCCTCCAAAGCTTAACTTGTAAAAAAATATTACTCCTTAGTATTTATTTTTCTTGTTAGGAAAAGGAAGTCAATTATAAAAATAAGGCTAAAGAACACTGCTCTAGAGCAGACTAATGTGGTCTGGGACATAAGTTAAATCATATAAACCATATAAATAACAGTATATGTGTATATACACATATAAACACACATAATTTAAAATAATCTTCTCTTGAAATTTTGACAGAAGAAAGGTGATTATGGTGAGCAAGAATTACATGAGAAAATGTTCAGAAGAAAAGTATAAAAAAGGCAGGTAGCTTAGGTGGTCTGGCTCAAGTTCCTTGGTTTAAAAAAAGTTAACATAAAAGCTGAGATATAAAAGGTAGGTTAGAAGCCAGGTACAGGGTTTGCAAACCTGTAACCTAGCAACTTGGAAGACTGAGGCAGAAGGAGGCCAGACTTGACAATCTTCAGCATCAAAAAAGGAAAACCTACACATAAACAATACAAATTGATTTAATCAAATGTGATATCACTACAAATGAAAAGATGTAGAGATAGAATCTATGTGAAAGAGAGATCATAAGAATTGGAAACGGACATAAAATCCTCATTATACAAATTGGTGCAACCACTCTGGAAAGCAGTATGGAAATTCCTCAGAAAACTTGGAATGGAACCACCATTTGACCCAGCTATCCCACTCCTTGGTATATACCCAAAGGACTTAAAATCAGCATACTACAGTGACATAGCCACCTCAAGTTTATAGCAGCTCAATTCACAATAGCTAAGCTATGGAACCAACTAAAGGCCCTTCCCTTCAACAGATGAATAGATTAAGAAAATGTGATACATACACACACACACACACACACACACAATGGAATATTACTCAATCATAAAGAAGAACGAAATTATGGCATTTGCTGGTAAATGGATGGAACTGGACATTATCATGCTAAGTGAAATAAGTCCATCTCCCAAACCAAAGATGGAATGTTCTAATATGTGAATGCTGACACAAAATAAGGGGGGTAGGGACAAAAGTTCATTGTAGTAGACAAAAGGGAAGGAAGGGAAGGTGGGATGGGAATAAAAAAGAATCAGACAGAACTTGCCTATGTGCATACATGAATACACGACCAGTGAAAATCCTCATCATGTACATCAGCAAGAATGAGATCCTAATTAGAATAAATTATACTTCATGTATAATACATCAAAATACACTCTATTGTCATGTATATCTAAAAAGAGCAAATTAAAAAGAGAAATCCTCATTATAGGATTCATCATTAAAGGAAGTCGATAAATACCTTAAAAACTATTAATATAAATATAGAAGTTAATAACAAAAACTGCTAAAAAAGTTAAAAATGGGGCTGGGGATGTGGCTCAAGCGGTAGCGCGCTTGCCTGGCATGTGTGCGGCCCGGGTTCGATCCTCAGCACCACATACAAACAAAGATGTTGTGTCCACCGAAAACTAAAAAATAAATATTAAAAAAAATTCTTTAAAAAAAAAAAAAAAAAAAAGTTAAAAATGAACCCAGCACTGTGGTGCGTGTCTATAGTCCCAGCTACTCAGGAGGCTGAAGTGGGAGGATCACTTGAGTACAGGGGTCTGAGACCAGTCTGAGTGACATAACAAGACCTTGACTCAAAAAGAAAATTTAAAATAGTTGTCTCTAATAAATGGGAAATGAGGTAGACTGAATGGTAGAAGCCAATTCCCAGAGCAATGACATTTTTAAAAAAATAAGCCTTGTTGAATTGTTTGGTTCCTGAAACTACTATGTATACAACCAGAGATATAAAAAATTGTGCTCTATAGGTGTAATAAGAATTGTAATGCATTCTGCTATCATATATAAATAAAAAACTTTACATAATAAAAAAAGAAAACATGTAGCTGATAAGATTTTAATCTCTTAATGGCTTTAATTTCTTTTATTAACATTAAGGGGAACTTTAGAAAACAGTCTACATTATGATTTTAAAATCTATCATGACTTTAATAATTTTTAGTAATAATATGGACAAGGAACGAAATCTGAAGTTGAGAAATAAAGTTGATTGAAAATTTTTTTAAAAAAGCAAGATTGCATTATATGCTACCATCTGTGTATGTGTGCGCACATGTGCATGTTTACAGGAGAAGAAAGTTATGACACTAAAAAACTTTCTGGATATATATCTACAGAATATTTCTAGAAGAATAAGTAAAACACTGATTTGTTAGAGAAAGAGAAGGAGGAATTGGTATGGAGAGAAAACAGTACACTTTTTAATTTAATTTCTGCCATGTGTATGCCATCTTATAAATCTTTCTAAAGGTCTGAATCCTAAAAGTTCCCTGATAACAGAATAATTTGAGACATGATATTTATTCTCCCTGGGCTTTGGTTTCCTGAACTAAATATTATTTCTACAAATAAGGTAAGCGTTTTGAAACAATTGAAAATAACCAATAAAATACGAAGTATTTACTTCATGATCTTTTCTATTGCAAGGGGGAAGAAGTAGGCTAGTATGATTTACAGTTTCTTTCTCATGTAAGTTCATTTAAATTAATGGAAAACCCACCAGTTCCATGGAATGTTGTGCCAACAACACGAACACAGCTTGGTACTCGAAGATCCCAGAATCTCACAGTCTTATCTTGGGAACCCGATGCAATCATCCAGCCACTCCAGGTATAAAGTGCTAAGATATGCCCTATAAAAGATCATGTACTTAGTTATTACTGTAGGAGATTATCTTTCCATAACATGTGCAAAGTTAAGTACTCCTCATCATTGCACAAGTTATTATCTGGTTAATTAAAACTCACTATAGATGTTAAAAATATTTAAACTCAGTAAAATGAACATCAACACTGAATATCAAAACCATACGGAAAAAGTCTTTCTTTAGTGACTCTATTAGTAGAGTAGGCTCTTTCTATATTTTAGGACGTCATAATTAGTACTGACAACAATTATTATTTGAAATCATGGCAATCTTTCCATGGAGGAAGCATAGGATGTCAGGCATGATGGCACACACTTAAACACCCAACAACTCAAGAAGTTCATAAGTCCAAGGCTAGCCTGGGCAACTTAGTGAAACCCTGCCTCAAATTAAATTTAAATGGAGCTATGGGGCTGGGGATGTGGCTCAAGCGGTAGCGCGCTTGCCTGGCATGCGTGCGGCCCGGGTTCGATCCTCAGCACCACATACAAACAAAGATGTTGTGTCTGCCTAAAACTAAAAAAAATAAATAAATATTTAAAAAATTTAAAAATAAATAAATAAATAAATGGAGCTATGGATATAACTCAGAGAGCACTTGCCTAGAATGTGCAAGGCCCTGAGTTCAACCCCTGGTCCCACTTCATTCCTGCCACCAAAGAAAAGCAAAGGAACCAGGCGTGGTGGCGCACATCCGCAATCCCATTGGCTCAGGGGGCTGAGACAGAAGAATCACAAGTTTAAAGCCAGCCTCAGCAAAAGCCAGGTACTAAGCAATTCAGTGAGACCCTGTCTCTAAATAAAATACAAAAAAGGGCTGACAATATTGCTCAGTGGTCAAGTGCTCCAGTACCCGCCCCCCAAAAAGCAAATGAAAAATGTTTTAGAGAGTTACTCAGCTTTGGAAGAGACAGAGCTGGGGTCATATTAGTTCTGCCACTTACTATCCTGTGATATGGGGCAAGGCGTCTTACCCTTTCAGCCTCACTTTCTTCAGGTATAAAATAGGGATAAAACTTCCTAAATCCTAAGGTTGTTATAAGGATTAAGTTAAGGAATCATAAGAAAATTACTTAGTACACAGGGAATAGCAATGTTAGTTATCATTACTGTGTTGTTATCCAAAGTTCACAATTTAAAATTAAAAAATATATATATATTATATATTTAGTTATAAAGGGACACAATACCTTTATTTAATTTATTTATTTATTTTTGTGGTGCAGAGGATTGAACCCAGTGCCTCATGCGTGCTAGGCTAGTGCTGTACCCAAGCCACAACTCCAACCCGAAATTTAAAATTTGAAATAAAAATTTCCTGTCTTAAAAAGATCCATTTTGGGGCTGGGGTTGTGGTTCAGTGGTAGAGCACTCACCTAGTACATGCAAGGCCCTGGGTTCGATCCTTAGCACCACATAAAAATAAATAAATAAAATAAAGGTATGTGTCCAACTACAACAATAAATTTTTTTTAAAATAAATATTTTTTAAAAATCCATTTTGATGAAATATACCCTATTACGAAAATGCAGAGAGGAAAAATTGCACATGTTGAACAAAAGGAAAAGCAGCTCTTGAGACTGACAGTACATACCAGTATGTCCACTTAAAGCATGGAGGCCTTGTCCTCTTTGACAATCTGTTGTATAAATGTTACAATCCCCTGCTCCAGCACTTATTAAAATAGCTCCACCACTTTCTGGGCCTTCCATGAATGCCAAGTCTCTAATTGTCCCATCATGCATACTAAATTCCAGATCTGGTCCTGAAACAGCAATAAGAATTTTAAAAAAAAGATGCTGCTCAACTTACTTTGAAAACTTGAGATTGCTAATGCCTAAAAACTGGCTAAGAACAATGGGGTACTAGTATGGTTTACATTTTAATATAGGAACTGACATTATAATAAATTTCACTTTACTAAGCAAAGAACCAAGAAATCAAAATACTGATTTAGTTATTATCATGCCTAAAACAGAGCTATAATAGATACTTTTTTGTCTTTTATTCCAAAGAAAAAGAGAAAACAAAATTTCTAGAAAATATCCATTTACACAATTCTTGCAGTTACTTATAAATTATGTTTCTGATAATAAAATAAGATCCGAAGTTCCGATATCACCTGGCTACCTGTAAGAATTTGCTACCAAAAAAAAAAAAAAAAAAAAACCTCATTAATTAAACACTTAAATATATTAACATTATATTCTTAGATTTCATTTGAGACAGTAGATATACAACATAGGGAAAATATAAAGAATACTGGTAAGCTAGCTACTGCTTATATACTTGAGCCCTACCTGTTGCATTACAAGTCTCTGCATTGAAGGGCAACACTTTGACATATTTGTCATTTGATCCTGTTGCTAATAACTGTCCACAAGGACTCCAGGCCACGCAGTAAATGGATCCTTTATGATGTTTATTCCTTTTAAAACGCACCACTGGCTGCTTAGGAGTGTCATGTGCACTGAAAAGAAAAAATTACATTAAGATATTTCAGTTTCTTGCCTGCTAAAATTAGTTAATATGTAATAAATTAGTTAATTATGGTTATTCTTGAGGGAGGGAGCCAAGAGTATCAGCTAATATGTTATTAGCAATTTTAAAAACCATAAAAAATAAAGAGTATTGAAAATCTAAAAGGTAAAATTACAAGCCATTATCATACTAATATATCATTTCAGATCACAGAGGGAATAGGATATAAGACTCTTAATCTTCACTTTTTTCTAGGAGTGGTGGCACACACCCATAATCCCAGCAACTTGGAAGAATGAAGCAGGAGGATTACAAGTTTGCAAGTTTAGGCCTCAGCAACTTAGCAAGGCCCTAAGCAACTCAGCCAGAGCCTGTCTCAAAATTAAAAAAAAATATAGAGGGTTAGGCAATTGCAGCTCAGTGGTTAAGCAAACACCCTTGGGTTCAAACCCTGGTACAAAAAAAAAAAAAAACCACCTAAAACTGCATTTTTCATATTTTTCAAGAATTTTTAATTTGAAACAAAAAAGGATACAAGAAAGCAAATAATGTTTTCAAATTAGAAAAATTCAATAAACATTTCTTAAATAACATGAGCAATGTGCTGGGTAAAGGGAAGATGCAGAATGGATTAAAAATAAAGGAGGCAAGATCTCTTTCAGAGTTTAAAATTAGTAGGGGCTGATGTTTTCATAACTACCCATAAATATCTAGGCAAGTATAAGTTGTTACAATCCAGTATAAAGTTTGGGCCTAGGTTGGGGATGTAGCTCAGCAGTAGAATGTTTGCCTAACGTATGAGGATACACTGGGTTCAATCCTTGGCACCACATAAAAATAAGTAAATAAAATAAAGATCCATTGACAACTAAAAAATATTTTTAAAAATAAGATAAAAATAAAGTTTGGGACTAAAAGGACTGGGAGAATTTTTATAGAAAAAAGATGAAGGCAGAACAGCTTCAGTGAAAATAAGATAAAGCGGGGAAAGTACTGGATAAGTATGCTGCATGGGACAGAGTCGGTAGGGCTAAAAGTAATAAAAATGAGGTATTCAAATTCAGGAGATGGAGATGGACAGATATAGTGGATGAGGTGCCACAGGTTCAGCCATGGAGGGTACTAAACGCCGCACTCCACAAGAAGTTGGCCTTTAATTGTAGTCAAACATTGGTTTAGTAAAGGAATAACTTCTGTACTCCAAAATGCAGACTAATATTATGTACTAAAGATTCTTTAATTAAGTATAATGATAAAAAAAACAGGCAAGCCTGGTGGCATTCACCTATAATTTCAGCTACTCCGGATGCTAACACAGGAGGATCACAAATTTGAGGCCAGACTGGTCAATTTAGCAAGACCATCTCAAAATAAAAAATGAAAATAAAATGTTGTTTAGTGATACAGCACCCCTGGCTTTAATCCCTACTAAAACATACACACACACATACACACACACAAAATTGTATGTTTCTGGAGATTTGTCCTGAAGAATGAAAGGGTAAAAACACATTATGTCTAGGATTTGCTTTAAAAAGACTTCAGCAAACAAATAAAAAGGATGAATGACACAATATGACAAAAATCTTAACTATTACGTTTTCGTGTACTAATTTCTCCATTTTTGGGTATATGGGAATTTTCATAACTAATAAAATTTTTCAAAAAACATGAAAGAAGGGGGCTGGGGATGTGGCTTAAGCGGTAGCGCGCTCGCCTGGCATGTGTGCGGCCCGGGTTCGATCCTCAGCACCACATACAAAGATGTTGTGTCCGCCGAAAACTAAAAAATAAATATTAAAAAAATTCTCTCTCTCTTTAAAAAAAAACATGAAAGAATATTGATATATCTTCAATATCTATAAGGTGTTTAATATTGATCTAGAGGAAAAAGAGCAGGTCAGAAGATTCTCTTTCAGCTGCACAATTTATTACCAAGTCCTACTGATTCTTTCCTTAAATGGATTAAACTTCAAATCCACCCATTTTGCTACATCTCCAGTACTGTCACACCAGCTGTCAACTACAACACCTCCTTTCTCCTAGGGCCTACTCTTTCTGTCATCCAATCCACAGTTAGAGTAATCATCTCAAAATATACTTAGATCATAACACTTGTTCTGCTAGGCAGCTTCCCACTACATTCAACACAAAATCTCAAATGGCTAGAAAGCTCTGTAAAATTTAGTTTATGTCTATTTCTGTAGCCATATCACACTCTAGGCTCACCAAACTCTAACTGAATTTGTTTCAGTTCCTCAAAAAGTCAAGTTCTTTCTCATCTTGTTCTTTCTGTACTGCTCTCTTTTCCCTTCTCTTTTTATGGCTAGGTCTACTCATCCTCAGATTTCAGCTTTAATGCCTTTCCTTAAAGAGTCCTTTCTCTGACTTGCCAGTCTGTCCCTCATTCCATCCCCATTTAACTTTCTTATAGAACCCTGCAATTTTTCTTTATAATACTATCAACATGTATTCATAAGAGTATTTATCTGCATAATGACCCTCTTCCCAATAAACCACAAGTTCCATGAATTCAATAAACATGTTTGTTTTATGAACAACTAGTTCTGAAGCCTACCTAGCATAGTACCAAGCACATTGGAGCTCAAAACATATTTACCAGATATATTAATTTATTTTCATAAAAGTCAGTTCTTTTACAATCTATGAAACATCTGTGCTGGCATGAAAAACCAACAATGGGAAACAGTTAACTTAAGATCAGATTAACTCTACACAAATAAGTCTTTGGCTCTGCCTCCATAATTATTGCCATTTTCTACTCCCTGATCTACAATTCTGCCTTCTCTCTCTTTTTTTTCTCTCTCTCATATTTCTACTTAATGATACAGTGAGCACAAATAAATTTTACTATTCTGTCTTAACATGGGCCCTATTACTTCTTTTCTTTAAATTCCATCAAAGTCCAAGTCAAAATCATCAAAACCAGAGCGTATAGTGATACATGCCTGTAAGCTAGCAACTAAGGAGATTCAGGCAGGAAGATATCAAATTCTAGGTCAGCCTGGGCAACTCAGTGAGACCCTGTCTCAAATTTTTTAAAAAAGAGCTGGGGATGAAGTGTAGAGGTAGAGTACCACTAGGTTCAATCCTCAGTACCACCAAAAAAAAAGGGTTTCAGACACAGAGATAGCCAAACTACTCAAATAAATAAAAACCTGAGATAAAGGGTATTTTAGTTCAGTGGTAGCGTGCTTGCATAGCATGTGCAAGGCTCTGGGTTAGATTCCCCAGCACAGCAAGTAGGGAAAAAAACCCACTGGTTTTCTTGTCTAAAAAATGTCTAAAACATGCTATAATATGTATTGTTTTTACAATTAAAAAGGTTTATAGTTTGTTTTGTTTGGGTGCTTTTGTTTTGTTTGGTATGAAAACTACTCCTTTTGTGCCATTCATTTCCCTAACCAGAAAATCCATCAAATAGCTCATGATCTTTATAATGCTAGTTTGTTTTGATAGCATTTTATCAAATAAATGGACAAAAAGAGCAATTAATTGAATAGTAAATAGTTTAAATTCAGATTTCTATAAGGTAACATCTAAGCTGTTCGTTTTCTTAGTAACATTAAAGAATTCATTTTACACCTAATAGATAAGGTAATGTATCCTTTTTAAATGACGTGTCTTTAAAGACATATGTCTTATTTTCAAGTCCCATAATCTGTTAAAACAATAGGGTAAAACTATTGTTAGATTGATAAAATGAAATTTGAATTGTTGTAGGTTTAAAACAGTCAAATATGAGCAATTTCATATAGGTTAACCTAAGCCCCTTATAAGCTATCATAAGAAATGTGTATTTTCCCAGTGTGTAGCCAGTCTTACTTTATCTTTGGCAATTTAACTAGAATGTAAGAACTTTTCAGATAAAAAGCAAAATATAAAAATCACGGAAATAAAGAAAACTGGAGTAGTAAATGAATAATGGTCTAATCAAAAGCATTTTATGGAAAAGAAAATAATAATGATTTAAGTATATTTCCTAAACATTGAAAATCTAAAATAAAGCTTAAATACAAGGAAAGGAAGAAAGGATTGAAACACTACTAAACGGCAATTCTGAAAAAAGGACCAATATAGCTAAGTTAAAAACTAATGCAAGGGGTGGAGATGTAGCTCAGACGTAGAACACTTGCCTAACATGCATGAAGCCCTGGGTTTAATCACCAGCACCACCAAAGAAACCAAAAAACAAAACAAAATGAAAACCTAAGGCAAGAATGACAATACAAACCATCTATTCTTACCTTGGATCAATTACTTCTGGATAGGCACATACTCTCAGAGTTTTTGAATTTGAACCAACAGCATATAAACTACCACCTGGATGAAAAGCCACTGCTCTAACAGCTTGTGTATCTTCTAGAGTATTAATACAAACAAACTGCTTTTTTGATTTGTCATCCTACAGAAAGAATGAATATAAAAGTCATCCTGTGGAAAATATGAATTTGAAAGAATTCACCTTTATCAAATTTTAAATTCATTTGAACTATATTATTCCTGTTTGTTTACTTTGTGTTTAATACCTATAATTTTTTAAGTGAAAATTTCAAATTAGTCCTAATTTTTCTAGTTTTTGCTAATCATTACTAAATCAAAGTCAGTTCATAAACATTCAAGTTTTTCTTGGTGGTCAAGACAAAAGGTAAGATTAAAAATGTATTCCTAGCCAGGTGCAATGGTGCATGCCTATAATCCCAGAAGCTCTGGTGGCTGAGGCAAGAGGATTGCAAGTTCAAAGCCAGCCTCAGCAAAAGTGAGGCACTAAGCAATTCAGTGAGACCCTGTCTCTAAATAAAATACAAAATAGGGCTGGGGATGTGGCTCAGTGGTTGAGTGCCCCTGAGTTCAATCCCAGTTACCCACCTCCAGAAAAAAATGTATTCCCATATTAAGTTTTCTTTATTGTCAAGGAAAAAAATAGTTCACACATATAGAAATCTAACAGAAATCAGAGAGCATCAGTTGTGTTTCTGAAAGTAGGAAGGAATAAAGTGTTATGGCACATGCCTGCAAGCCCAGCTACTTAGTAAGCTGAGGCAGGAGGATCACCTGAGTCCTGAAGTTCAAGACCAGAGTGGGCAACATTGTGACTATTATTACTATTATTTCCAACAATGAGTATTTCACTAATTCAAAGTGAAATTGCAAAATGTCCTTTTAAATTATAAAAATGATTTTAATTGGAATGTTTAAGTTTCCTTTTTACTTTAAACTGATAATCTCTCTCCACAGCTCTCTTATAAAGAGGCAAGTTAGAGACATTCTGAATAAAAGCTTTGGCAGCTCTTGTTACTGTTATCATTTGAAATCACACTATTACCCTGATTAAGACTGATTGGACCTGGGGACCTCTAGAGAGGGTGAGGTCAACAGACCCAACCAAATCCTGTCTTTGGGAAGTATGAACATCAAGTGCACACATAAAGTCAATCACTCAACTCTGGTTGTATTCTCAAAGTACTAGGACCATAATAACTACTTAAGAGTTTATGCATCCATGAAACACATTCTCAATGGGGGAAGTGGGGACAAAACGGATATCACACTATGCTTCTCTTATATAACTGAATTCTGTTATACATATGAATTTCATTAAAAATGTTATGTTTTCCATTAATCCATGTGCAAGGAATGTAACATTTGCTAAGCGAATAGCATATGGAAGATGTAACATTTGCTAAGCGAATAGCATATGGAAGATAAGAAAAAAAAAAATAATGACTAATTTATTAAATGGCCTATAGCATGTAAAACCTTAATTACTATGAGTTGTTTTATAGCAGTAGCTACACACAGATTTTATTTTCTTTCTTTCAAGGTGTTTGAATTTTTAAAAATTTGTGACCATTTATAAAATAGGAAGTTTCACATAAAAATCTAATTTCAAGCTTTTCTTGAAAATCAAAAGAACCAGAAACACTAGGATTATATATTTGTTTGTGCAAGGAACAAATATACCAATGTATTTATCATGAAAATGGCTGAGTTTATTAATTTGTTACCTGTTATACCCTTATAAGCATATTCATTGTGACATATCCATACATTTGCATAAAATAATTTGGTCAACATCATTCCCCAGTTAACTCCCTAGTATCTCTTCTCCCACTTCCTCCCTCCCTCTAATCCCCTTCCCCCTATTCTGCTGGTCTCCCTTCCATTTTCATGAAAATCTATGGAATTAAAATTTGAACTAAGGAAAATAGAGAGAAAATATATACTAGTTAGGAAAGAATGTCTGATCCAAATCTAAAAACAGAAATATTAATGAGAAGCCAATGAAGATGCCAATAATATCTCAACAAATAAACAAATAGTACAGAGTCCCAATTCATGTGCCAATTTAAGGTCACTACTGGCATTAATATGAATACTCCAAAATGTGCTAAGACAACCTCTCCACTTAGTCCACTAACAGCTCAACTATGTTGAGATGAATACCAACATTAACAATAATGAACATTTCTAAAAATGGGTTTCTGTGAATAGAGAATTCTTTAGCAATATTTGTAAGTGCATATGAAAAAACAAACCACCTTCCCAAAAGTATTACCTCTTCCCCTCTTGACCTTGATATATTCCCTGAAGAATCTCCAAGAGATGGCTTAATGACCGAATGTTCTGATGAGCTGTAGGAGTAGAAATTCAAATATATTTTACTCAGAATATCAAAACAGAAACTAAATTACCTATCTTTTCAATCTTTGATTTTTCTTTTTAGCAAATGACCTCACTGACGCTATTCAAAGTTACTCTGTGAAGACATTTATTAAGAAGCTGTGGGTTCAGTAATACCAAGAATAGTTGTATGGTATGAAATGCCATCTGGAAAGATTAAGTCAAGTTCATACATTTTATAGTAAGATGTCAAGTACCTTTATTCTGTTTAGTTTCAAAATCCCGTCTATAATGTTTAAATACTACCCTAAGCAGAAACCTGGAGATTGCTCTTCAGGAAAATTACCTGGCCCAAAAGAAAAAACTAGCCAAAACTGACAGTTGAGAGTCCCTTAATGAAACAATACTTCTGTTAGTCACTTTTTTAAGGCCAAAGATAAACAAATCCATTTTGTAGCCTTTCCTTTCAATAAGCAAAACATGCTTATCCTTTCAATGCTTCACTCATTAAGACAGCCAAAGACTTCCTGAAAATTGAAGGAAGCCTCCTACATAAAAGACACTAAAACAAACAGAAAGGGAAGTCAAGAAGAGAGGCAATTCAGAGAACAAGTTAAAACCTATAATTATAATCCTTAAAAAGGTAAGAGGAAATATTGAATCTTGGGAAAAGAGCAAGAGATATTTTTTTAAAAGGGAAATTTTAGAGAATAAGAGCTCTTTGAAAATTACAGTATGATAGTAGGAAAAAAAAACAACAGAAAACAGAGGTGAAAAAAATCACTAATTTATACTTTTTAAATTTCTCTAAATTTTGGTTTCCAGCTTAAGAAAGCAACAAAATGAAGGAAAATAGACTCACTCTGAAGTATATCAGCATGAAGTTTCAGAATATCAGAGAAGAACCTGAAAAATTCCAGAACTGAAAAAGCAATAGGCCTCTGAGAAAGGATCAAGAATCAAAATGGCACCAGATTTTTTAATAAGAACGCTAAAATTAGAAGATCCTAAGACAATGCCTTTTGAGATACAGGGTCTCACTGAGGAATGTTTCTACTCTAGAATCTGATACTAACACATCAAGTGTGAAATACAATAAAAATATTTATACATGCAAAGTCTCAGAAACTTCACCTCTAATATATCCATTTCTAGGAAACTACATGAGATCTTGAAAACAGGAGGTCCAATACAGGAAAGAGACAAAGGAATCCCCAGAAAAATAGTGAAGAAAGTTCCAGAATTCACTAAGCCTATATAAAGTGGCCAAGAAAAAATGAATATAAAGTGAGGAACAAATGATCCTGGAGGAATATCTCCCAGGGAGAAAAATGGAATAAAGAATTTATCTGATATTTTTTGCTATCATAAAAGAAGTTTTATGGTTTTATATTTCTGTCAAAAACATTTGCTGAGTTTAGTGATAAATACTAAGACAACTAAGCATGTGTGCATGCATATTTGTACAACAAATTGGGGTAATTACATTTTCCTATGCCGTAGGAAAATAAAAAGTTGTATAAAAAGGATATGTAATCATCTTACACTATATGATCCAGTTGTAACATTCACAGGGTTATGTAATGTTAACACTGAATACTCATTTAAACAAAAGTATGTGTAGGTGTGTGTATATATACATAAAAAGAAGGGGTAAACAAAGTGAGTGTGTTGTGGGTGGGAAAAATGATAGGGAATCAATGGATAATAAAAGCATGCTATTCATAAATGTGAAAATCTATAGCAAATTAAACACACAAATAAGTTGGAAAACGACAGCCTACAGGAAATAGAAATCATGGACAAAGATGCTAAGACAGGGCATTCTGTTTTATTTTTATTTATTTATTTTTGGTATCAGGGATTGAACCCAAGGATGCTTAATCACTGAACCATGTCCCCAATCCTTTTTTTTTAATTTTGAGACAAGGTCTCACTAAGTTGCTTAGGACTTCATTAAGTTGGTGAGGCTGGCTTTGACCTTGCAATCCTCCTGCCTCCAAATCGCTGGGATGGCAGTCATGTGTCACCAAGCCCAGCTCTGTTTTATTTTAAGCCTTGAAGTTATTATTTGTCTTTTCAAATCACACACACATATTACATTGATCAAAAAAATGAAAATTTGATACTGGAGAATGATATTGGCCAAATTATATTGTGCACATGTACAAATATGTAACAACAAATACCAATGTCATGTACAACTATAATGCACCAATAAAAAATATGGAAAGAAAAAATGATTTAAAAATTAAATTAAAATTTAAAATATGTGGAGTAATCAAAACAAGCATTGGAGAATAATAACAAAGAAGCAAATATTAGACAGATACATGTTCTGAAATAAAAGAAGAGCTTGATACTAATTAGAAGGCCAATTTGTATAAGCATCCATGTGCCCAAAGTAAGTTGTACATTTTTAAATGAACCATTCTAAAAGTGTTTACATTAGTAAAAGAAAATGTTCCATAACTATTCCCATTGCATAAATTAACACTTGTTTACTAATGATAGCAAAAAAATTTTCTGAGTAGTGAGATAATATGCAAAGTCATCAATTGCTACAATTATCAGAGCTGCCAACACTGTCTTCCTGCAATCATTCTACCATCTTATAAAGCATTTTCCTGTGCCCTCAAAGACTGAGAATTTTAAGATTATTTGTAGAAAGATGACACAGGCAAGAAAAATGAAAATAAAGAAGATAAAACCTAAAACTATAGGATATCTGAGTAAAGATGACTTAAACAGAACTGCATTGGTGGTGGAGAGGAAGCAAAAAGAACACCTGAAGGAAAATAAAGATGACAAAGAGTCTTATTCAAAAGTTGGTAGAAAAGGAGACAGAAAAATGAAGGCAGACTAGAAAAAACTGGTGAAGCAGTGAGCTCTAAAACTTTCTCTTGTAAGTCTCCAAAAAGAATTCAACTTTCTATGTTTCTATTCATTAGTATGAACTTAGTATTTCCCAGTTTTATAAAGAGAAGCACTTACATTTGGCTTCCACAAGAAGGTGATTCCTCGAGAAAAGGGATGTGATTTGTTGATCCAGGATTACGAGGAGTGCTTGTGTGAATATTTGAAGTATCATGTGTTAATCTCTGGCTAGAGTCTTGAGGTGGTGTAGCAAAACTAGTCACAGAAGAATTATTAGATCCATTAGCTTTGCTCCCGTTACATTGCTGGTTTAGCACTGATACCTCATTACCAAGGCTATCCATTCCAATATTTAATTCACCAAGTTTTTGAATAGACCTGTGAAATCAAAAAATGCAAGTAGTTTTTAATTACATTCATAATGTATCAAAGATTAGAGGAAAGTAAATATATGCGCATGTAATTGATGGCAAATTTAGTGTTAAAAATTACTATCAATTTAAGACATAACTAAGGTACTAAAAGAAGATCCAAATTTTCCCAGTGCCACACTGTAAAGGAGATAGGCATAACGGGTATAATTGAGTCCTTAAAAGCACCTTTTACTGGGCATGGTGGCGCACACCTGTAATCCCAGTGGCTCAGGAGGCTAAGGCAGAAGGGATTGAGAGTTCAAAGCCATATTCAGCAAAAAAAGTGAGGCACTAAGCAAATTCAGTGAGACCCTATCTCTAAATAAAATACAAAATAGGGCTAGGGATGCAGGTCAGTGGCTGAGTGTCCCCGAGTTCAACTTGAATGTCTTAAGCTGGTTCCTTGTCTAGGTACTTTGTTAATCTGCATCCTGTCTACATCCCAGGAACTTTGCTTCTCCTCTGTTGATTGTTTTTAATTAAATTTTACTTTTGGACAGAGTGAGGTACCAGTGAATTCCTTTTCTACTGGCAAAATAGTAGAACAGTTCAGTCAAATTAAAGGGGCAACGGAGAAAGATTGATGGGGGCATGATGTGATTCTCCAACACATGATAATATCATTTTAAAAATTTGTTTTAAATTTATTATAGGAGGTCTAGACTTTGATTTAAGCAATTTCAAATGTGCTAAATTTTAAAAAAGAAATTGTAAACAACTGTTTAATAATAAATATGCAGAAAACTGAACTTAAATTGTTTAAATTCTATTTATGATTGTCCTTAAAAAAAAAAGGATAGCTTAACTTAATTCTGAGGAAGCACAACCCTACCACTATTAGGGTCACAGAACCTTGACACTTCAACTTGTAATTAATTCCCTGCTAAACATCTTTTTTTCACAGAAAAATAAATTAGAAAGCCAAACTGCAACCACGCTCTTTTTATTTTCAGTGCTAGGGATGGAACCCAGGTCCTATAAATGATAGGCAAGTACTTTACCACTGAGCTATACCCCCCGACTTTAATGAATATAAAGAAAAATTCTAAAAATCAGAAGTGGCAATTCACCACATAAGAATATTTCTGACAAAGTACTGACTTCATCAGAAGTAGTAAGAAAATGATCCCCAGATTGAATGTTCAGAGAAGAATCTTAAAGTCACCCAGGGAGGCTAAGACAGAAGGATCTCGAGTTGAAAGTCAGCCTCAACAAGGGTGAGGTGCTAAGCAACTCAGTGAGACCCTGTCTCTAAAATACAAAATAGGGCTGGGGATGTGGCTCAGTGGTTGAGTGCCCCTGAGTTCAATCCCTGGTACTACTCCCCCACCCAGGAAAAAAAGAATCTTGAAGTCATTAATATAAAACACTCCCTGCATGAAGTTTTGGCGTGAGGATCCATTTCAGGTTCATAAGAGTTGCAAGTCACTCAGAGTATCAAACAGACTGAACCAAGTGAGGATCTAAGGGTCACCACTGAAGTTGCCTAATCATAATCATGAAAGCCAACATTAATAGGACACTTTCTGTGTGTCAGAAATTGCTCTAAGTACTTTTACATTGTAATTCATTTAATCTCCAACAACCCTCGTTCACTTAAATACATATATTCATCATTGATTTTTTTAATATTTATTTTTTAGTTACAGTTGGACACAATACCTTTATTTCACTTATTTTTATGTGGTGTGGAGGATTGAACCCAGGGTCTCGCATGACCACTGAGCCACAACCCCAGCCCTCATCATTGATTTTTAAACACAGACATATGCACATATACCCACATAAATATATTCCTGATTAGCAACAATATATTTTATACTGTTTAGCCAAAAATTATAAGAAAAAAATCATTTAAATATGCTGAATCCAAAATAATCTATAGGTTTTTTGTTTTTGTTTTCTATTTGTTTGTTTGAGATGGCGTGTTGCTATGTTGCCAGGCTGGCCTCAAACTCCAGGGTTCAAGCCATCCTCTTGCCTCAGTTTCTCAAGTAGCTGGCCCACTACTGTGACCAGCTGAATCTGTAGGTTTAAGCACTCATTTTAAGTATAAAAATAATAGCTACCAATATTGTGCTTATAATGTGCTAGGTACTGTTCTAAGCACTTTACATTTAATCTTCATGGTAAACTTGAGAATTAGATGAGAGAATAGGCAAAAAGAAACTAAGTAATTTTTTTCTGGTCCTCAGCTACCCTAGGTCAAGAGCTGGATCCATTTGGCAATCTGCTTCTAACCTATGGGCTGAACTACCACACTCTTCTCGAGTTGCTTAGGGAAGAAGGACAAAACTAGATGAACCCATAGAACTCTGTGACTGGAAGACATTATGTAACTCTTCATTACTTGAAACACTTAAAAATCCTGAAAAGTTCAAAGTGAATGGAAAGTAGCAGTTAGTGCTTGCTTTAAATAACTTTGAAATAATTCCTTATATTTTAAAAAAGTAATTAGGGCTGGAGTTGTAGCTTGGTGGTAGAGAACTTGCCCAGCACATGTGAGGCACTGGGTTTGATCCTCAGTATCACATAAAAATAATAAATAAAATAAAGGTATTTTAAAAAAAAAAAGTAACTAGGGCTGGGGTTGTGGCTCAGTGGTACAGCACTTGCCTAGCATGTGAGAGGCACTGGGTTCGATTCTCAGCACCATATATAAATAAAGAAAACAAACATCCAACAACAACAACAACAAAAGTAACTAGAAGACCAACCTATTAAGGAATTGCTCAGTAAGATTCTGCTGCTGATCAGGACCATCCTCCTGATTCACACCTCCTTCAAGCAACATTTGTTGGTATATCTGTCGCTGCTGCTCCTTCTGTTCTAAATGCTGTTGATAGCGTAATCTTTGCCTGTAATATTCTTGAAATTGTTCAGTGGAATCTCGAAGCTTAAAAATATTAGAAAAAACAATGATTTGAACATACTATGAATATGTGTCTTCCCTCAGCAGTATCCTCTACAATTGCTGAATAAAAGATTCAACTAAATTTAGCAATTACAAAACACCTAACATCATTGCTCTTTGAAAAAGAATATCCACGAGTCTTAATACTCAAAGATATTAATTTGTTTTATTCCACAGCAACAGACAATCAAAATGGTTGTCCTGCCTTGACTAACCCAAAATAAAAATGCAAATTAAGGTTATAAGGGACATAGAGTAAGAGAATATGTAGATAAAGAATAAAACAAACTTTTGCATTACTTAAATAAAAGCACATATTGAAGAAATTCATTAATACTTAATAAATACAATCTTAACTTGTTATACATGTTTAATTTAAGCATGTAAATGGTCTAACGGGTTTCTACTGAGAGAAACAAAATTTCCTCCAAAAGTAGGTTTCAAGTGTTCTCTCACAAGGAAGAATAGTGGGCATTAAATTTAGCAGTCTCAATATTCCTACTTAATCCTTCTAAAAAACTTATATAGTACTCAAACTTATATGACTGAGATATTTAATGAATTCAAATATTGGCAAAGAAATACAGCCCTGCCAAGCTGAAATCGGTCATATTGTGTGGATCATGTGCACTGTGATTATCCTAGAATAAATCGATCATCTCCAAAATTGACCATCACTAACAATAATTTTTTTTTAAAGACAGAGAGAGAGAAAGAGAGAGAGAATTTTTAAATATTTATTTTTTAGTTATCGGCGGACACAACATCTTTGTTTGTATGTGGTGCTGAGGATCGAACCCGGGCCACACGCATGCCAGGCGAGCGTGCTACCGCTTGAGCCACATCCCCAGCCAACTAACAGTAATCTTAACGAAGAGTTATCTAAAGCCAAAACTGTCTCCCTTTTGGGAGAAACAGAAACAACCCTTCCCTATTTAATAACTTTAGCAATAACTCTTGTTAGAGTCTGTAAACAAGTCTGGATGGTGCCTGGCATTTTGCCAGAGGGAGTGGTTTGTGAAGTAATGCCAGCGAGCCATTAAGTGTGGAGATTCCTTATCGGTTGACTGCTGTATCTAGTTTATGTTAATTAAGATAAGCTGTGTGGAATGTATAAATACCCCTCCGGTCCTACAATAAACGGCTCCCACTCCTGCTGTATCAATGTACACAAGTTGCTCGTCACCCCTCCGGTTATTCTGCTGCTGATCAGGACCATCCTCCTGATTCACACCTCCTTCAAGCAACATTTGTTGGTATATCTGTCGCTGCTGCTCCTTCTGTTCTAAATGCTGTTGATAGCGTNACCCCCCCCCCCTTATTTTGCTGCAGCCGGACTGCGGCAACTCTGAGATAAAATTACCCATATGGTCTTAAATTCTTAGTATAGTAAAATATAACAAATGTGTCTTCTTAGTTATTTTAAGTATATAATTCAATGGCATTAATTACATTCACAATGTTATGCAACCATTATCAATATGTCTAATATTTTTTTATCAGGCCAAACAGAAACTGTAACTATTAAGCTATAACTCCCCATTCTTCCCTCCCCTCAGTCCCTGGTAACCTCTATTCTATTTGACATATTTCATATAAATAGATTTACACAATATTTTTCATTTGTATCTGCTTATTTCACAAAGCATGAGGTTTTCAAGGTTCAGCCATGTTGTGGCATGTATCAGAATTTCCTTTTTATGGATAAATGATATTCCACCTTAATATATACCACATTTTATCTGTTCCTCTGTGGATGGACATAAGAATTATTCTCATCTTGGATTACTATGAATAATGCTGTAATGAGCATGGGCATACAAACAAAACAGAGACTGTTCCAGTCTCTGCCCTCAATTTTTCAGAGTATACACCTAGGAGTGGAATCTATATGTATGTATGTATCTTTATATCTATTTATTTACTTACTTATTTATGAATTACTGGGGACCAAACCCAGGGCCTTATGCTTGCTAGGCAAGCAACTCTACCACTGAGCTACTTCCCCCATCCACTTCAACTGTTTTCCACAGTGTCTGTACCATTTTACATTCCAACCAACAATGTACAAGGATTCAAATTTCTCTACATCCTCACTAGCACATATTTTCCACAGTTTTATTCTGATTTACATTTCCCTAATGATTAATGCCATTAGGTATATTTTTCATGTGCTTACTGGCTATTTGTAATATATTCTTTCAAGAAATATCTATTCAGGACCTTTGCCTATTTTTAAATTGGTTTGTTTTTTATTGCTAAGTTGTAGGAGTTCTTTATATACTCTGGATATCAAAGCTTAACAGATACAATTTGTTAATAGTTTTCTCATTCTGTAAATTGTCTTTTCACTTTCTTAACAGTGTACTTTGATGCACAAAAGTTTTTAATTTTGATGAAGTCAAATTTACATTTATTTATTTACTTATTTGGTACTAGAGATTGAACCCAGGATTGTTTAACCACTGAGCTACATCCCTAGGCCTTTTTATTTTTTATCTTGAGAGAGGGTTGTGTTAAGTTGCTTAGAGCCTAAGTTGCTGAGGCTGGCTTTAACTTGCAATCCTGCTGCCTCAGCCTCCCCAGTCACTGGGTTATAGGCATGTGACACTGCCGCCCAGCTATATTTTTACTTTTGTTGTTCACACTTTTCATGTCATATTTAAGGATGCATTACAAAATCCCAAGGTCATAAAAATTTATATCTGTTTTTAAGAATTTTATGTTTTAGGGCTGGGGATGTGGCTCAAGCGGTAGCACGCTCGCCTGGCATGCGTGCGGCCCGGGTTCGATCCTCAACACCACATACAAACAAAGATGTTGTGTCTGATGAAAACTAGAAAACATATATTTTAAAAATTCTCTCTCTCTCTCTCTCCCCCCCTCTCACACTCTTTCTTTAAAAAAAAAAAGAATTTTATGTTTTAGTTCTTACAAGATTCATTTTGAGTTAATTTTTGTACACTAACTTCATTCTTTTACACATAGAAATACAGTTATCTCAGCACCATCTGTTAAACAGACTATTGTATCCCTATTAAATGGACTTGGAATCCTTGCTAAAAACCAGTTGGCCATAAATGAATGAGATTTTTGTACTGTCAATTTTATTCTCCTGATCGATGTCTATTCTCATACAAATACCGTAAGACTGTAGCTTTGTACCAAACTTTGAATCATGAAGGGTAAGTCCCACAAGTTTGTTCTTTTTCAAGACTGTTTTGGCTAGGTGCAGTGGTTCACATCTGTTCTCCCAGCTACTTACCAGGCTGAGGCAGGAGGATCATAAATTCAAGGCCAGCCTGGATAACATAATAAAACCTGTCCCAAAATAAAATTAAAAAGGGCTAGGCATACAGAACTTTGCCAAACATGTGTGAGCCCTGGGTTTAACCCCAAAGGGGGAAGGGGATTGTTGGTTATTTGGACCCCTTACAATTCAATATGAATTTGAGCATCAAGTTTGTCCACTATTGAAAAAGAAACTACAGAATTTTTATGAGGAATATATTGTACTTGCAGATTTCACTGGGTATTGAAGTCTTTGATTTGGGGTACTGGGGATTGAACCCAGGAGTGCATTTTTAATGAACTACATCCCAAAATTATTATTATTATTATTTTTTGAGACAGGGTCTAAGTTGCTGAGGCTGACCTTGAATTTAAAATCCTGTCTCAGCCTCTCAAATTGCTCAGATTACAGGGATTACCTGTAATTCACTGTGCAGCTGGTATTGACATCTTAACAATATTAAATCTTCCTGTCTATGAACATGGGATATCTTAGATCTTCTTAAATAGCTTTCAGCAATGTTTTGTTTCTTTGTTTTTGTGGTACAGGGGATTTAACCCAGGGGTGCTCTACCATTGAACTACAATCCCAGACCTTTTTTATTTTAATTTTTTAAAATTTTGAGACAGGGTCTTGCTAAATTGCCAAGCCTGGCCTTGAACTTGCAATCCACCTACCTTAGCCTTCTAAGTCACTGGGATTATAGGCAGGTGCCACCCATGGCTCAACAGTTTTATAGTTTTCAACATATAGGTCTTTAACCTCTTTGGTTTAATTTATTTCCAAGTATTTTATCTTTTTACATGTTTATATAAATAAATTGCTGCTTTATTTGCTTTTCAAAAAATTCATAGCTTGTATGTAGAAATATAAATGATTTCTCTGTGTGGGTCTTCTACTATGCAACTTTGCTCAATTTATTAGCTTCCTTGCTAATTCCTTAGGATTTTTTTTAATATTTATTTTTTAGTTGTAGTTGGACACTATACCTTTATTTATTTTTATGTGGTGCTGAGGATGGAACCCAGGGCCTCAAACATGCTAGGCGAGTGCTCTACTGCTGAGCTACAACCTCAGTCCATCCTTAGGATTTTCTATGTATAGGAACATGTCATCAATGAATAGACATAGTTTTACCTCTTCTTTTCCAATATGGATGTGTTTTGTTTCTTTTCCTTGTCTAATTGTTCTGGCTAGAAATTCCAATAATATATTTCCAACAGCAGCGTCGAACAGCAGTGGTGAAAGAAGGCATTGTTGTTGTTGTTCCTGATCCTAGTGGGAAAGCCCTCAGTCTTTCACTACTAAGCACGTTAGTTGTGGGTATTTCATAAATACCCTTTACCATTCTGAGGAAATTCCCTCTAATCCTGGTTTCTTGAAAGTTTTTATCATGAGGAAAGTGTTGAATTTTGCCAAATACATCAACTGAGATAATCATGTGGCTTTTTTCCTTAATTCTATTAGTATAATATATTACATTGATTTTCTTCAATTAGGATAGAAGATTATTATTTTTTTCAGAGAGAGAGAGAGAAAGAGAGAGAGAGAGAGAACTTTTTTAATATTTATTTTTTAGTTTTCGGCAGACACAACATGTTTGTTTGTATGTGGTGCTGAGGATGGAACCCGGGCCGCACGCATGCCAGGCGAGTGCGCTACCACTACCGCTTGAGCCACATCCCCAGCTCAGAAGATTATTATTGATATGTAAATTTCTTTTTTTTTTTTGGTACAGGGGATTGAACTCAGGAGTACTCAACCACTGATCCACACCCCCAGCCCCCCCTTTTTTAAAATTTTTTTTAGTTGTTGATGGACCTTTATTTTTTTTAAATTTATTCATATGTGGTGAGGAAATCAAGCCCATATAATGCAAGCATTGTACCAATGAGCTACAACCCCAGGCCTACCAGCCCTTTTTTTGTATTTTATTTAGAGACAGGGTCTCACTGAGTTGCTTAGTGCCTTGCAGTTGCTGCGGCTGGCTTTGAACTCTCGATCCTCCTGCCTCAGCCTCAACTGGATTACAGGTGTGCCCCACTGCACCCAGCTTCTTATGATGTCTTTATCTGTCTTTATGGGAGCCTCATGAAATGAGTTAGAAGTGTTTCCTTCTTTTCTAAATTTTTGGAAGAATTTGAGAAATACTGGTGACACACATACATACACAAATGTCCAGCTCTTCCTTAAATGTCTAGTAGATCTTACCAGTAGAGCCATCTGAAATTATATTTTTATCTGTTGGGAGGATTTTAATTACTGATCCCTCTCTTTACTAGTTATAGGTATGCTGAAATTTTCTGTTTTTTTTCTCGAACCAGTTTAAGTAATTTAACCATTTCATATAGGTTATCTGATTGTTTTATATTAGTCAAAATAATTTATAATTATAATCACTTTTATTATTACATGGTCAGTTGTAATGTACATAGCTTCATTTCTGATTGTAGTTGTCTTCTCTTTTTTCTTTAGTCACTCTAGCTAAAGATTTGTCAGTTTTTTAAATTAATATTTTCAAAGAACTAACTTTTGGTTTTATTGATTCTATCTATGATTTTCTCTGCTTTCGTGTGTGTATATGTGTGTGTGTGTATGTGGCTGGGGATTGAACCTAGGGCCTCATGCATGCTAGGCAAACACTACCACTGAGCTACATTCCCAGTCCTCTAACTTCATTCTTAGCATTTAATAAAAAAAAATTATTCAACTTATTAAAATCAATTAACAACTGTTTCGATGTGGCATGCTGTATAAATTCTCTTCTCAAGCTTGGTGTGGTGGTGCGTGTCTATAATATCAGTGACTTGGGAGGCTGCTGGATGGGATAGGAGGATCAAAAATTCGAGGCCACCCTCGGCTACTCAGGTAGATCCTGTCTCAAAAAATAAAAAGGGGTGGGAATATAGCTAACTGGTAAAGCATCTGTGGGTTCAATCCCCAGTGGCACAAAAAGACAAAAAAAGAAATAAAATTCACTTCAAATACAATTTCTTTTCAAAAACACCAAAGAAAAATAACCTGGAACCTTAGACTTAGGACCATGTCATCAATGAATAGAAATAGTTTTACCTCTTCTTTTCCAAATTGCATGTGTTTGTTTCTTTTCCTTAGACCTAGATAAAAGTATTATTCTGAATTATAAATATTTATTTTTTTGTTCATTAGATCTTATTATTGACAGGCACAATGGCCCACAGCATGCAATCCCTGCAACTCAGGCTAAGACAGGAGGATTTGCAAATTCAAGGCCAGCTTTAGCAACTTAGTGAGGTCCTAAGCAATTCAGGAAGACCCTGTCTCAAAATGAATAATTAAAAAGGCTGGGGATATGGCCCAGTAGTTAAATGTTCCCCCACACCCCCGGTTCAATCCCTGGTACCAAATAAATAAATAAATGAGAATAGAAGAGCTGAGGGATGTAGCTCAGTGGTAAAGTGCCCCTGGGTTCAATTCCTAGTACAAAACAAAACAAAAAAAATTTAGTAAGTAAAATGTAGAGTAATGCCGTTCAAGTGCAAACTAGTGACATTTAAGGTAAATTCAATTATTTGAGTCCTAAAATATTTAAGAATAATAGTGACTACAGTATTTTATATTTTTAATAAATTCGTCTGTTAAAAACATTATAAAATACACAATGGAAGCTAAATATACCATACATTCTTTGGGAAGAGGAAAGAAAATGAGCCAATAATATGTCTAGATCTCTCTCTCCTTTTCCCAAATAGCAGAAAATTCTTTTAAAATTTATACAAAGAGAATAATTATTTGGTATAGTAAATATTACCTCAGAAATGATAGTTATTAGGTGTAATAAATATTACCTCATTTTTTTCTTGCTTAGCTGGTCCTGGATTCTGTGCTCCATTTGCAGGCTCTTTTTCTGAAACTGAACTCTGGCCCAAGACTTCACCACTGATAGGTTGCTGTGCCTCTACGGGTGTATCACTTCTTTCCAAAAAGATGCGGAGAGGGCGGGGGGAGACACAGATGGGAGTGAAGAAACATAAATTTTAGAGAAATTTTAATTCTTAAAAAAATGAATATTTAATATAAGTGCTTATCAACTGCATAAAAGATAAATTTTTTATCTTACTTTCTTCCCTTAAGTAAACTACAAAAAAAAAAAAAAAAAAGGATTTTAAAAAAAGAATGTGTTTTTAGGGAGGAGTATTTTTCTTTTCTTTTTTAGATAGAGTCTCATTGTATTGCCCGGCTCATCTCAAATGCCTAAGCTCAAGTGATCTTTCTGCCTTGGCTTCCTGAGTAACTGGAATGATAGGTGCACACCACTTGCTCTGGATAGAACATGTGTTTAATGAAGGAACCCCACTTCATTACACAAGGAGGATAATCAGTTGTATGGTCTTGGGAAAGTTACTTAGATTCTCTGTGGCTGAACTTCATCTCTAAACTGGATAAGATGGATGATCTAATGCCTATATTCTCTTCATGAAATATAAAGCTGTGATTTTATTATCCAAGCACATACTCTTTTCCTAGTCTCTACAAAGTTTTAAAAATTTTATTAAAAGGCTTTCTTTGGTCTATTTATGCTTAACATAAAAACAAAACATATTTTTCAATATTTTTAATGTATACTAATCATAAACTTCATGTTAGGCTGTCTCTAATATTCTTCCAAAACATTAACAATTTTGAATTTTCATAGCTACTCTGTTTAAAAATTTTAATACTTCATCTATGGATGAATACCAGTTATTTACACAGATTACCTATTGGTACAAAGCACCAGAGGAACAACTACAAAAGTAAAATTATCTCTGCCTTCAAGGAATTTGATTTTAAAGTAGTCTCATAATGGCCTATCCAGATGGAAGTATGTAAAACAATCAAAATACAGAGTGGGATTAAGAAAGCAAAGCTGGATGAGTCAATAGCACAAAGATGCTCTTTAGATAGGAGCCTGTACTCCTGAGTACCTGAACATACAGACAACACACCTCCAGAAAGACCTGGTAAGAATTTTCATTACCAGACTGTGCTGTAAATTCCTAATGATCATAAGTCCCTTTTTAGGTCTATATAATAGAATTTATAAAGAGTTATTAGTTATAAAGAGGATAATTAATGAATCTTCATAAAGTAACACTTCATTTAATTTTCCAATTTATATATAACATCATCATCTTACTTAACTTGCATAATAACTGTGGCATAGGTTATAACTCTCACAAATTCAAAAAACAAGTGATTTTTCCAAAAATTGCAAAGCTAGTAAATAGGACTAGAGCTTGAACTCAGTCTTCAGACTCTAAATCCAGTGCTAGCTCAAGCTGGAAAACACTTCAATTTTGAGACCATAACATTGAATAGCCAAAGCTTACATATTTCAACTGATTTTCTCTGTTTTGAGTTTATTTCTGTTCAAGTGAAAAGATATCCTTACAAAACACCACCGTTCCCTTAAAATCTTTCTTTGCTGTTTTATTTTCTTGTTTACCATAGTAATTTAATCATCGTATTCCAGGTATGTAGTCTGGGATATGTACCTGGGATATGTAGTCTGGGTGTCAGCACATATTAAATCCTCAAAATAATTTTTAAATGGATACTAGCTTCAAACAAATATTAACAAAAGTAACACAAGTAGGAGTCTCTTCATGTGTCAGTTTTAACACAATAATCTAATCAAGTTTTCCAATATTTTAAAAATTATACCTTAGTTTTATAAATTAACTTGTTTCAAAGTAAATTTTTATACTTTATCCACAGCACAATAGCTCTCCCACATCATTTCATTAGCAGTACTTCTCACACACTGCCATAACAAGACTATGAGCTCTGAAAGGAAGACATTTATATTTATTGAGCACCACTCATATGCCTCCCCCTCTAGGAGGGGGATTTTTCTCATTTTACAAGTCCACATCCTTTTATATAGAGGAAATATTTGGAGACTCAGAGACTAAGTTTCTTCCCCAAGGTCACATAGCTAAATGGCAGAACTCAAACCCAAGTCTGACTTCAAAGGCCATGTTCTATTCGTTATTCCATACCATTTTTTCCTCACAAATTTCCAATTTCAGGGGCATGACAAATATTCTCTGAATTATTGCTACTATTTAGCTGATAACATGAATCACTTTTTGACATGTCACATTTTCTCTTTTTATAATGGTCTGGTAACTTATACACTATTTCTATCTTTATTCAGACATTCCTCCATTTCTACTACTTTCTTTATATAAGAAATATCACACATACAGTCAGATTTTGCTAGATTTTTGTGCATGCTTTCTCTCTATACAGACAATCCTACTGATGCAAAAATCCAAACACGTCATTGCTTTTCTGACTAAGAAGCTTGTGTCACTTTAAATACACAGAAGAATATCAGCAATTCCCTCAGAATTGAAGCCCAGCATTCCAGATGATGCAAGTTTTCTCTAAAAGGGAAGGCCAGGAAAAGTTTAAAATAATCTCTACAAATACTCAAGCCCCACATTCCTTTAGGATTTAAACAGAATATACAAATATAAAATTATTATCATCCATTTTCATCCCTAAATATCATCTTTATTTTTTTTAACTTTATTTTTTTTAATGTGGTGCTGAGTATCAAACCCAGGGCCTCACACGTGCTAGGCAAGCACTCTACCACTGAGCTACAATCCCAGCCTCATCTTTATCTTTCAAGTATGAAATACAGAGCAGTAAGTTACCAAATCACCCTGGCAATCAGGAAATCCCTCACTTAACTGATCCTAGGTAGATTACTCCTGCCTTTCTTTAAAAAAAGATTAGAGAAAGTATCGCAACCCTTTCCTCTACAATTTCACAGCTATTAACAGAAAATGCTTTCCTATATATTTACCCTATATGTCTGATCCCTTACCTAAAGACCTCCACTTGCTCTAATAAAACCTTTTTGTTCCATTGTTCTAGATGTGGAACACCTATAAAAACTTAAATAGAACAACAAATATACCACTTAAGGTACATTTACTATGTTTACCAGAACTGAAAACTTTGGACTTACTGGGTTAAACAAATTCTGAGTCCAGTGCTCCTTTCTCCACAAAGAATGTTGCAACTATCCTATGTAATATAAAAAGATTTTTATGCTCTTTTGTGAAATAAATTTGTTGCAGTCAATACTAGTATTTCCACAGTACTAACACTGGGGTACAGAAAACCATCTACATGTTCCAGTAGGTTCCCAGTAAAAGCAAGACAGAAAGTTTCCTAAACCATGAACTAAATAATTGCTAATCAGGAGATGCTAATTCATGCTAGGTACACTGAGTGGTACCTTTAACATTTCTTTCATATGTATGAAGAATCACTAATAGAAGGGCAAAGGGAAATAATCAGAGTTCTATGTAGATAGTTATTCACTACAGTAACACTTACAGTAAACAACCAGATGCTCTACAATAAGGAATCAAGGGTTGGAGGTATAGTTCAGCAAGAGAGTATGCCTAGCATGTGTGTGAGGCCCTGGGTTCCATCCCCAGCACCTCCCCCCAAAATAAACCAATAAGCAATTGTTATGATGTAGTTTTACAATAGAATACTGCATACTTATTAATCACGGATCTCAAGAATGTTTAACAAGCCAGGTACAGTTGTGCAGCCTATAATCCCAGCAGTTCAGGAGGCTGAAGCAGGAGGATCACGAATTCAAAGCCAGCCTCAGCAATGAGGCACTGAGCAACTCAGTGAGACCCTGTCTCTAAATACAATACAAAACAGTGCCAGGGAATGTGGCTCAGTGGTTGAGTGCCCCTGAGTTCAATCTCCAATACCACTTCCCAAAAAAATGTTTAATAATATTAAAAAAAATTCATGATCTTTCAAATGAAAAAAGAAAATTAAATGAAAACATACATTATATTCCCAATCTAAAAAAAGTATTCATAGAAAAATTTAAAAAGAACTGGTCATCTAAGTGTAAGACTGTAGAATTTTAATCTCAATACTATTACTTCACTGTAGTTTCCAAATTTTCTTCATAACACATATTGCCTTCATAGCCAGTAAAAGAGTAGGTTGAAAATAAAAATTTTTCTCTTATAAAAATTTTCTCTTCTTTTAATTATCTGAATTTTAAACCCTTTCTAAAGTTTTAAGGACTAACTTTCAAGGGACTTGCACATTAAGAAACACACACATGAACAAAAAACAATAACACAGAGATTTCCTAATTTTTATGAATAATTGCTTACCGCTCAGGGGATTCCTCATAAATACTGTGACATTCTGTATTCTCAAGCATGAGACTTCTACTGAGGTTTTGTACCCCTGGATAATGGAAGTTAGCAAAGGAGTGTGACATTGGAGAAGTTTTGTTCCCAAGATCTGAGATCCTCTTATCATGACTAGTTAGTCCACAAGTGAGGCCATCTAAAGCAGGATTAAGAGAGCGGGTCATATACGCATCAGCTGATTGAGGTCTTCTCATTGGGGATGATGGATATGGAGAAAGTTTGCTGATGAGAGGAGTCAAAAGATCAGCATATGCAGCTTTTGTAGGTTTCAGAAGTTTGTCAACATGAATATTAAGCATTTTCTGTTCAAAAGCACAAGAAAAGACAGAAGAAGGGAGATTCTGAAGCCATGACAATAAACTTAGATCCAAATCATCACAACCATTACCACATAGGAGGTCGATGCCAAGAAGTACTTCACTTTCTGTAATTTCTTCTCCAGTTGCTTTACTCTGACAAAATTCTACACAGCATTCATAAAGCAGGCCCTTCATCACAAGCTGAAATAAACGATTGTTACTTGCTTTAAAACCAGCCTCACTTAGCTTCCTGTCAGCAGGGATGAATTCTGCAACCATGACACAAGCCTCTTCGAAACAGTGAACTCGTGCAGTGCTAGGATTCCAATCCTTAAACTCAGCATGATTTGTCAGACGAGGCAAAGTCAAAAGTAAACAGAGCTTGCTATAGTCATCTTTAGAGGGACAGTACTCTTCTAGAGCATGTAAACACTGCACAGCTTCTTGCATGGTAAATTCCAACTGTAAAAAAAAATATATACAAATGATAACTATAAAAAGAGGAAATATATATGCATATATATAAAATCACCATAAAAAGTAAAATATGAAATCTGAAAAAGAATATAAAAGATAATTTCTGAGGTAATAGAATACACATACAATTTGTAGATGTGTAACCATTTTCAACTAAGGAAACAAAATGTGTTCAACAACAAAAATAAAAAGAATAATTTGATTAATTAGCACATCAAACTTTTATCCATAAATTAGTGCTCTAATTCAGGTTTTAAATTATCATTTTCAGGCGGCTGGGGTGTGGCTCAGAGACAGAGCACTTGCCTCCCACATGTGAGGCACTGTGTTCAATCCTCAGCACCACATAAAAGTTTTGCAGTCACCAGGATTGATGAGTGGTACATTGGCCTGACAAGGGTTTGGGGGCAGAGAGTAAAGAGATGGATGCTGAGAAGAAAATACTGGATCCACAGTATTAAATACTGACTAATTAAGACTTTTAAAGTAAATAGAGCTTTAGATAAATAAGTTGAATAATAAAGATCTATAAGACTGTGATTACAATTGCTGTTTGTTTAGATGCATGTTTTCAGCAATGTTAGTAAGTATAAATCTTAGGTTCAGATCATTGGACTTGTAACAGCATTGTGTTTGTTGAAATAAAACATAATAATTATATAACTTCTCCTTTATCATCAACTTACAGACATAGGAAAATGAGGCACATGGCCCCATTTTACATAAGGAGAAATTGAATCTAATAAGTAACTTGGTGGAAGTGAAATTTTCAGAACCATGCACTCCAAGTGTAGTACTGTTATCCAACAGAGTCACTAATTTATCTTAAGCCAGGCATAAAAATTCCTATCACTTAGTTAACATTTTTATTTTGATACTGTTTGTCAGAAAGGGAATAACTAACCAAAACCCAACTCTTAAATTTTCTAGCCGAATAAATGTGTTTAAAATAAAATGGTATTTCAAGCAGGTGTGATGTGATGTGAATTGAATAACAAAGTAAAACCTCATACACATATCTTAAAGGTAGAGTTTAATTTTATTGTGCATTTTTAAGTGTGAGCCTCTTTGTATTTACCCTTTTACTTTCTTTACCTTTTGGTAAAACAAATCTAGCGATTCTCAGGCCCCACAAAAGCACACCCTTCATAAAACCTTAATTTAGTTTTTCTTCAAAGGCTTTGTTACACTTAATTGTCTGGCTAACAGGGAGGAGTGATGAATCAGACAGATGCTAGCTTTATATGAGTAACAACTTTGAATGTCATTGCCGATTTAATCATTTTATGCCATACACCTGTCCTTTGAGTCAAGAAAAATGTTCAGTAACCCTCCTCTGACTCTTAAGATTATGCCAAAAGTAATCCCCTGTGCCCTTGCTTTGAAGAGAAGGGGGTTATTAAATCCATGTATAACTAAAAATTGTTTAAAAAAAATTGTCATTTTCAGATGTATAACTTTTTCAAGGTAAGAAAAACTGAGTTTTTTCAGAAGTGAAAACTAAAGCATGCTAATATTTGCTTGTTTAAAAAGTCTTTTATTTGGCTTATCTAAATAACAAAAGATAAAATAACCATTTTCTTAGTTCCAACTTGCCTTAGGGCAAATTTGCAAGGGGAAAGAAATCAAACCAGAAAAAGGAAACATTTAAACAGTTGATTTACTACAAAAAAATAGTAAAGATAGACTAAAAGGAAGCTTAGCTGAGAGATAAATTATGACAGGTATCTCAGAGCTTACCTAGTCCAGTCTCCCAATCTTACATATAGGAAAAATTAAGATGGAGATTTAATCAAGGTAATTCAGTTGATTAATGACAAAGACAGAATAAAAGTTATGTCTCCTTTATGCTATGTTCATGTATGAATATACCACAATGAATCATATATATATATATATATATATATATGTATAAAAAATATTATATTAATGATTTATATTATATATGTAAAATTATAATTTACAATTAAAATCCCACTATTACGTACAGTGGGATAATGTATAATTATAATACACCAATTAATAATGTTAAAAAAAGAGGTCTCTGGATTAATGTCTCAGTGTTTCTCCCCCACACACATCATTATCTGGCAGACATTTTTCTATTATACATGAAACTTCCACTTTAATATTGTTTGATCTTTGCTTTGGTCTGAATGTCTGTGTCCCCACCAAATTCATTTCTTGAAATCCTAAACCCCAAGGTGATGATATTAAGAGGGTGGAGTCTTTGAGAAAGGATTAGGCCATGAAGGTTCATCCATTACTGATGAGATTAATATCCTTATAAAAAAAAAGACCAAGACTAGGAGTGTAACTCTATGATTGAGAAGTACTGAATTCAAGCCCCAGCATTACAAGGAAATTGTTTAAAAAGAGCTAGAGAAACCCCAGGAAGAGCAAGTTAGTCTCTTCAACCATGTGAGAATACAGTTAGAAGGTGCTACCTATAAACCAGAGAGCAAGCCCTCAACATATGTTGAACTGCCAGCACCTTGATTTTGGAATTCCCAGCTTCCAGAACTGTGAAAAATAAATTTCTGTTGTACATAAGCCACTCAGTTGACTGTATTTTGTTTAGCAGCCCAAGTGGACTAAGACAGTTTAATTCAATGAATGCTTACTGGAACTTGATAAAAGTGTACTTGGCTTGGATGTGACAATACTAATATTAAAACTTCAAATTTTGTTTTTTTCTAGTCAAAATGAATTTAATACTGTTGAATTTAAATAGTCTCTCTCTCTCTCTCACACACACACACACACACAAACAACATTTTGAAAAAAACTACCTCGGGATCAAAGGAAATACTAAAAAGGCAGAAAAAGGAAGTAAACATAACCAATCCACTTCTATAAAAAGAAAAGAAGTGATGACAAGTTATCAAGTCAAACATCTACTGCTATCTAACTTACCTTAAACAAAAGAGGAACACAAGCTCCTCAACTAGTCAGTTGTTCACATATTATCTTGTCTTAAATCATGGAACACTTTAGAAGCACTACAGATTTAAAGTACAGCATTTGCAAAACAGCAAATCTTGCCCCATCCCATCTCATAAATACTTTGAAAACCTGTGATAATAATCTTGTTTTAGTAAATAAAATACTTATGACTGAAAACAAGACTATGGAGCAAACCTTCAGGAATAAAAATCTTACATGCTGGGGTTCATCTTCTGCTGACATTGCATTGTTAACACATAAAGCTTCTAAAAACTTCTGTTTTAGGATAATATAACGAAACCTGTGAAAAATAAAAAATGAAGTATTAAAATGATTAAAAAGCTGAATGAAGCAATGTCAAAGACTAGGAAAAAAAAAAAACTCCAGTTTCTGAAGCAAAACAGGCCAAGTTTGATTGATTGATCCATGGATTGATCTCTCTATTTATGCATGCACATACGCATACAGTGCTGGAGATCAAATCCAGGACCTCCAGCAGGCTAGGCAACTGCTCTACCACTGGGCTACATCACCAGCCCCACTAAATTTCATTTAAAGGACAATTTTTTTTTTTTTTTTTTTTTTTCCCAAACAGACTTCTTTGGGGCTGGGGTTGTGGCTCAGCAGTAGAGCACTTGCCTAGCACGTATGATGCCCTGGGTTCTATCCTCAGCACCACATAAAAATATATTGTGTCCAACTAAAAAATAAATATTTTTTTTAAAAAACAGACTTCCTTAATTGGGTGCAGTGGCACACTCCTAAAAATCCCAGCTACTTGTGAGGTTGAGGGAGGGGCATTGCAAGTTTGAAGCCAGCCTGGGCAACTTGGCAAGATCATGTCTGAAAATAAAAAATTAGAAGGGCTGGGAATATAGCTGAATGGTAGAGTGTACCTGGATTCAATCCCCAAGACCATATATTTTTTTTCAAGAGACTTCTTTAAAAAATTAATTTACTAATGTCTGATAAGTCAATTTACTTTCAGGCTACCATAAGTAACTTTGACTTCAGAAAATTATTAAAATATTTTACTAAGCTTCTTATCCTCTTGAAGTCAGAGTAACAAGTAATCAATTCAACAATGAGAGAAAGGACTTTTAAATCAAATATTAATTCTACACAAAAATCCAGTTTTATGGAAGATGTAAAATGTCACCTAATTAAAAATCAAAGTCCTTTATATTCAAAATGTTTTGTTTTCTTGAAACATTTCCCTTCATTGTAAATTTTTTAAACTTTATTAATTTTTACAAATGATAATTATAAATATTTATTATGGTACAGTGTTATATTTTGACATATGTCTACACTGTAGTAAGACTAAATCAAGCTTTATTTTCCAGCACCAGAAATGTCTAATTAAAAATGAACCAGAAGGGTAGGAGGAAAAAATAACATTTCTGTAAAGTCACAAAGTAACTACAAGTTTAAAACTCTTTAACAAGGGATTTTTAGGGAAGGAAATGAGAAGCACTTTAAAGAAAACGTATTTTGAAGAGTTAAAAAAAAAAAAAATGAACTTTCATTCTTTCAGCCAGTGTTGTATCAGCAAATATCCAATAAAACAAAACGCCTAAGCTGGGTGTGGTGGCACACGCCTGTAATTCCAGTGGCTCTAGAGGCTAAGACAGGAGGATCACAAACAAGTTCAAAGTCAGCCTCAGCAACTCAGTAAGATCCTGTCTCTAAATAAAAAATACAACATACAAAATAGGGCTGGAGATGTGGCTCAATTGTCGAGTGCTCCTGAGTTCAATCCCTGGTTCCAAAAAACAAAACCCAAAACCCCTGCCTTCAAGAAGAGTTATCTAATAAATTGTATGTACAGGATTCAGCAAGGTATCAAGGCGTGCAAAAAAAAAAAAAAAAAATTCTATCAGAGGGTGTGCAAAGTAAAAGATGTAAGAAACGATTTTAAAAGGTTATCAGGAGTGTGTTAAGTAAAATAAGAGATGGTGAGATGAATAGTATTCCAAATAAATGAAGGTACAAAATCAAAGAGTTATCAAATAGCATTGTATAAATAGAGAATCAAAAAATAAAAGATTAACTTCCACTACTGGTAGAGTAACTTACACCTTACTAATATTTTTGCAAATAACAGTGCTAAATCCTAGATAAAACACACACACAAATGCACAATCTGAATGCATCAGAGAACAACTAAAAACTGGCACAACTAGAGGGAAGTCAGTTCTTGGAAAAATAGAACTTGAAGGGGTACAATTCAAGGGCATAAGGCATTCCAGCTGAAGGCATTCTCTAGTCCTTAAAGAGTAAGCCAGAATTCAAGCAGAAAGCTTCAGTTACACAGGCTTGAGTCAGCAAAAACTTTGGTACTACCAGACCAGATGAAAAGTGAGAATTCTTAAAGGAGGAAGATACAGAAGAAATACACAAAATTCTACTGTGTAAACTCAGTTGCCCAAACCTTTGGTTATCCCCTAAACTATTAAGATGAAATGGAGGGCTGGAGCTGTGGCTCAGCAGTAGCGCACTTGCCAGGCATGTGTGAAGCATTGAGTTCGATTCTCAGCACCACATATAAATAAATAAAGACCTATTAACAACTAAAAAAATATTAAAAAAAAAAAAAAGATGCAATGGAGATGCCAAGTAACAGAAGGGTCAAACAGAGAAGACTTTTCAGCTGGGATCCATGAGAGGAGAGACAGAATTTGCTTTTTGAGGTTAATGATGTGTGTGCATAAAAATCAACAATTTTTAACAGAAGGCAAACAGAATTCATTTCTCAAGAATGAATATGCAATGGAAGAACACTTTCACAAAATAACTAATTTTTTTATTTAAAAAAAAAAAAAAGGTGACTTAGGAAAAAAGGCGATAATTAGAAACGGAGCCTGATATGACCAAAAGTTCATACTAGCAAATAAGAACTACACTAGCAAATATGCAGCTACTATAAATATGTTAAAGGACTTAAAGGAAAATATCACAATGGCCAGGCATGGTGGTGCATGCCTCCCAATGACTTGGGAGGCTGAGACAAAAGGAACATAAATTTGAGGCCAGTATGAGCAGCTTAGTAAGACACTGTCTCAAAAAATAAACAAATAAATAAAAAGAGCTGGGCAAGTAGCTCAGTGGATGTAGTTCAATGAATGAACAGACAGAAATATTTCAGCAGAAAAATTATAAAAGAAAAATTTGAAACTGAAAAATATAAAATCGGAAACAAAAAATTCACTATCATCAGATGGCTTAGAGAAGAATGAATCAGCAGGGAGAGGTGACACACACCTGTAATCCCAGTGAGTGGCTCAGGAGGCTGAGGCAGAAGGATCACAAGTTCAAAGCCAGCCTCTGCAATTTATTGGGGCCCTAAGCAACTCAATGAAACCTTGTCTCTAAATAAAATATAAAAAAGAGCTAAGGATTGTGGCTCAGTGGTTAAGTGCCTTGGTACAAAAAATCAGTGGATATTAAATCAATAAAAAACAATATAAAAACAATTCAGACTAAAGAATACAGATAAAAAAATATTTAAAATAATAAAGGGTTGGAGATATAGTTCATTGGTAAGAGTGTTGCTTAGCATGTCTCAGACCCTATGTTTAATCCCCAGCATTGTGAAAGAATAAATAAATAAAAGCCTCAGTCCTGTGGGACAAAACTCATTTAAAAACCTACAGATTGGGGTTGGGGTTGTGGCTCAGTGGTAGAGCACTTGCCTAGCACGTGCGGGGCTCTGGGTTCGATCCTCAGCACCACATAAAAATAAAATAATTGTGTCCAACTACAACTAAAACAAAATACTAATACAACAACAACAAAAAAAAAAACCCTACAGATCCAGAATGGGGTTGTAGCTCAGTGGTAGAGTGCTTGCATAGCATGTGTGAGGCACTGGGTTCAATTCTCAGCACCACATATAAATAAAATAAAGGTCTATTGACAACTAAAAAGAATTGTACAGGTTCAAAAGTTCAGCAAATCCCAAGCAGGAAAAATGCAAAACACATACACTTTTAAACATAACACAATTAAGTACATCATAATCCAATGATAAAGAGAAAAATGGAAGGAAGGAAGAAAGGAGGAAAAAAAGGAGGAGGAAAGAGGAAAGTAAGGAGGGATGGAGATAAAGATTACAAACAATAAAATGAGGATAAAAAGTACAGTAGACTACTCTTCAGAAACAATGGAGGCCAGGATATAATAGAAAGACATATTTGAAGTCTTTATACTATTATAAAGAAACAGTCCTCATGACCTTTGGCATATGGCCACTGTAGGCTAAGTAGATTTGCATATCAAATTTTCAAATACTTCAAGTACAAGTAACTAGTTCTATAGAAGTACTCTAACTCAATGGGATTGAGTGTACTCTGAGTCTTATTTTAAAATTTTTGTTTTATTGTTTCATTTTTTCATTTTCTACCCCTTTAAGACACTAAAAACTTCAAATGAAATCTTACCTTTTTTTGTCAAATTTTTCCATACATTCCAGAGGCTGAATGAATTGAAGAACTTCATCCCATTGACCATCAAGGATTAGCTGCCTACATAAAAACCCAAAATATTATCAAATTCGGGTTATACTAACAGATAACAGAATAAGTGACAAATTAGCATTAAAATTTCACAAAGCACATAGTGAGATTAACATTTGGTTCTTTAAACACTAAAATAAAATGAACTTTTTCACTTTTTTTTTTTTTTTTTTTTTTTTGGTAATGAGGATTGAACCTAGGGATACTTTACCACTGAGCTACATTCCCAGCCCTTTTTACTTTGAGATATGCTGATTTGCCCAGGATAGCCTGGAACTTATGATCCTTCTCCCTCAGCTTCCCAAATTGCTAGTATTATAGGTATTCACCACCAAGCCTGGCTAGTTCACATTTTCAACAACATATGCTATATGATAAGATCTGTGAATCAGCAGCCATTCTTCATATTAATATATTTGTAGGGGTTTTTTAAATCTTTTTTTTAGTTGTTAATGGACCTTTATTTTATTTCTTTATATGCAGTGCTGAGAATCCAAACCAATGCCTCATCCGTGCTAGGCAAGCGCTCTGCCACTGAGCTACAACCCCAGCCCTATCTGTGATTTTTGACCTCTGCAAAAACACGAGACTAAGTTTAAATGTTCCTTTATTTCCCCATTCATCTTACGGTTTTAAGACTAGTGTGCATTAATTAAAGACCAGGAACTGTGGATATGGCTCAGTGGTAGAGTGTTTACTTAGCAAGCATGAAGCTCTGGGTTCAGTCCCAGTAATACATAAAAACAATCACCACCACCAGTGTGTAGGCATGTTCTGCTCTCACTAAATCAATGGTTCTCAACTGGGGGGTGATTCACCTCTTCCCCTGGGGGCATTTTTGGTTGTCACAACTGTTATCTAGTGGGTAGAGATCAGAGATGCTGCTAAACATCTTACAATGCACATGACATCTCCCTAAACAAAGATTTGTCTGGCCCAAATGTTAGTAGTGCCAACATTGTGAAATTCTGCTCCAAATTGTGAATTCCACATCTTTAAGGAACTTGAAACTAAAGGTTAGATTCTGAGAAAAAAAACAGCAAAGAGCCCAGGACTACAAAAACAAAACTAAAAGGCAACAAAGAGTAAGAACAAGTTTTGTTCTACTCTAAAGGGCCTATGGGAACTTACAAAAGTTACACGACATTATTCTCTCTGTTCTTTTACAATAACAATTTCCCAATTTTTGGATTTTTTATGACAGTAAAATTTAAAAAGGAAGGAGGAATGGGCAGGAGAACCTACACAAGACTGCCAACATTTTATTCTGCAAAGAATGACTATTAATAACCAATCACAATACACATCATAATCATTTTATAAAGGGATATTTTAATATTATAAAAGCAAAAATACACAATTTCCCAGGCCAGCCCTTCAAGATGAATACATTTAATGAAAAACTTGCTATTTTGGAATCTTTTGCATTTCACTTAAGATCAATAAAACTTCACTGCACACCAATAGGCTCCTGTAGGGTACTTATGAACCACTGTGAAATTTCATAAGTAGCAATATTTGAAAGACAGTCCCCCAACAAAAAACAAAACAGTGCCCTAGAACTAATTACTAGCTACATCACTAAACTCCCCGGGGCTGGATGATATTCATAACACAAAATATAGGGAAGCATAATGAGTAATTTATTATAAGTTCTTATAATGTGAGAAATCTTTTTAGTTTTAAAGTTCTTTTTTGCTGGAGTTAGGAACAGTTCATTTTTTCCAAGAATATGCACTCCTTGTCAAGGATATTGAGTATCATATAAAAATAGAATACATCTCTGCTTGAGAATTTGGGATTTTCTTTTTCCATCCAATTCAAGTGTTTAGCTTTCCATTTTGGCAAACATGTTCATTTCCTTTACCTTGCAATCATTCCTCTAAAAATAATGTCCTAAGAAAATAATCCAAGATACAAAAAAAGTCTCATGCATAAAAGCTGTTCAGTAGAGCATTTAAGAAAGTTGGGTAAAATAATCTAAAATTAGAGGAATCATTAGGAAACTAAGTAAACTGAAATTTTTTAATATATAAATTTGAAAACACAGACAATCCTTGTGATATTAATGGGTGAAGCAGAATTCAAAAATAACAACAAAATTGCTATTATTTTAAAAATATACACAGGAATCATAAGTGCTTCTGGGTGGTAGGGTGACTATTTTTCTATACTTTTAAGGAATATATTTCTACAATGACTATGTTTTATTTTTTCCTATGGTTAAAATAATGGCATTTCAGAAATATTTTCCTTATCTTTCCAGAGTCTGATTTCTTAGTCAAGTATATTTTATGTTGATTCCACAAAAACAATAGACTTGTGACTTTTTTTTTTAAGTGGTCTGGATCATACCTCTGAAAACACTCTACAGAAAATATTAGTGTTATGTAAATGTTCCAAGATAAAAACATTTTTAAAAATCATAATGACCCATCTTCTGTGATTATAAAGTTCTATCTATATTATAACATGTTACTTTCTTATTATTTAATATTTCTTTAAAAGAGCTACAAACCTCACACTAATAATGAATCATACCTCAGGAAAAGCATATCATCTGAAAATAGGCCATTTATGACTCCACTTTCCTTCTCAAGGGCCAACATACTAATATGAAGTTTCTTTGAATTCAGGAAGTCCAAAATTAGCTTAATGATTTCAACCTCTTTTACATTCACTGTTTCTTCAGCCGTCATATTGGTAGCCTAAATATTAAACAGAATGAAAATAACAAAAAAGTTAGTCCAACTGCTTTATATCTAAATTTATCTGCCTAGAAATGAAACATAACAGATTTCCTGAGAATACTTAGTAGAGGCGAAGTAAAATTAATTTATCAAAACCAACTTAATATTTATATTTATTTTAGTTGTAGATGGGCACAATACCCTTTATTTTATTTATTTTAATGAGATGCTGAGGATCAAACCCAGTGCCTCACACATGCCAGACAAGGGCTCTACCACTGAGCCACAACCCAGTCCCACCTTTTTTTGTTGTTTGTTGGTTGGTTTGTGGTTCTGGGGATCAAACTGAACTACATCCCCAGTCCTCAAGTCATCTTCAATGTGTGACAAAGGTATAGCTATAATTTTGTAAAGTACTTATCTTTGAGAGAAAGACATGGGAATAACTATACATTAAATGATGTAAGGTCACTGATTTGCTCCAAAATAATACAGGAAGACAGTGGGAAGAAATGAAGATGAGGGCTGGGGGAGTAGCTCAGTAGTAGAGTGCTTGCCTTGCATGCATGAGGCACTGGGTTCAATCCTCAACATCACATAAAAATAAATAAATAAAATAAAGATATTGTGTTCATCTACACCTGAAAAAAAAAGAAAAGAAAAAGAAATGAAGATAAGAACAATAGTAACTATTGAAGTGGTCTGATGGGTAAATGGGATTCATTACATAATTTTTTTACTCTTGTACATAGTTAAAATATTTCATAATAAAAGTATTTTTAAAAGAGCTGGGGGTATAGCTTAGTGATTGAGTGCTTGCCTAGCATGCATAAGACCTGGGTTCCATCCTCCTTACTGAAAAAAAAAAGAAGAAGAAGAATACTTTAAAAAGTCATTAATAACCAAATCATGTTTAGCTATGTCCTAAATGTATCATTTGAGGTATGCCCTAATATATTAATTTGATAAACACTTAACACTTTTGTGATACGCACTATCCTACACTCTGGAGACACTTTCCTTGTCCTTAAGAAGCATATAGTTGGGGCTGGGGTTGTGGCTCAGTAGCAGAATGCTCCCCTAGCTTGTGCGGGGCCCTGGGTTCGATTCTCAGCACCACATAAAAATAAACAAAATAAAGGTGTTGTGTCCAACTACAAATAAAAAATAAATATTTTTTTTAAAAAGAAGCATATAGTCTAGCAGCAACATCTAAATGACTCACATACACTGGAGTCAAACAAAATAAGGCTAAATTAAAATGTACAATTTTATTTATGTTGGCCATCTCAATGATTTTTTTGTGGGGAGGGGCACTGGGGATTGAACCTAAGGGCACTTAACCACTAAGCTACATCCCTAGGCCTTTTTGTTTGATTTTGAGACAATGTCTGGATAAATTGCTTAGGGTCTCACTAAATGCTGAGGCTGGCTTTGAACTTGTAATCCTCCTGCCTCAGCCTCCCCAGTTGCTAGGATTACAGGTATGAGCCCCCACCTCTAGTTTCAATGATATTTTAAAACTTTCTTAAATTCCTTTTAATTCTTATTTATAGGTCTGTAGTGATATAATCAGCACATAAGTTATAATACCATAAAGATTTATTTAGAATTAGGAGGACTGTGAAGATCATTCAGTCAACCTTCTCATTCTACAGATGAAACCATACAAGTTAAATGGCCCAAACTATTGTTTTCAAATGTTAAGACTGGGAGCAATGTAAAAGACTACTTATTATAGTGGACTAGCTGCAAAGAAAACTCATCAGATAAAAAAGGACTATTAAGTATTACCTCTTTCACAGGATCAACTTATTTTAACCTACCTCACAAAAACATAAACATACACATAGAATCACAGGTTACTTTTTTTCAAGTTGTTTACTTTTTATCAATTTATTTTTTTATAATGAGAATGCAAATATCTAACCAACTAGAATACTCTCCTTGGATAAGTACAATCTCTCATGAAGAGGTGCTATGTAAACAAGGAAACAAGGGGAAGAACCCTGTAAGACAATTATTTAACTCAAATATTTAATGACTAAACAAATATTCAATGACTAAGATAATCCCATTCCACAACAAGGATATATCCGACTCAGAAAACAGATAAATCACAAACCTCTCCCGGAAAAACCAGCTGCCTAATTCCGTATGCTTTGGGATCCCTTTGCTTTCTTTTCTCCCACCCGCCCCTGCCACAGTCTGGCTGGGCACAAAATAACCAAGCCGCCACAAGGCACTTGTAGGTTCAAACAGGAACTCCTTTATTGCCCGAACTCCCCCGCATGCCACCCACTGGCACTTCCAGCAACACCACACACCAACCGGAACTCCCTCCCCCCAGCTTTCACCAACCAACAAGAACTCTCCAGGAATCCCCGCTCGGCTGCCAGAACTCAAAAGCAGCGAGCTCACGCCCGAGGCGGCAGGAGCCACCCTATTGCTGGACAGCAGGGTCCATATACAACTGAATACACAGCCTGTTTCAATCCAGCATCATCCAGTCACAGCAATTATACACAGCTTAACTTAATAGTCATCATCTTAATGGCTCGCTGGCATCACCTCTCAACCACTCCTTCTGGTAATATGCCAGGCGCCAGCCCAACTAGGCTGTGGCTCTCAACACCCTCCCCCCATTTTTTTTTTTTTTTTTGTACTGGGAATTAAAGTCAGGGGTACTTTACCACCAAGTTTGTTTGTTTGTTTGTGAGAGGAGGCTTATTTTTTATTTTTTTTGGCGGTGTGCTGGGGATTGAACCTAGGACCCTGTGCATACTGGGCAAGCACTCTTCCAACTGAGCTAATATCCTTAGCCCCCTTATTTTTATTTTTGACAACTAAATTGTGCAGGGCCTAAATTGCTGAGATTGGTCTTAGCCTTAGCCTTCCAAATTGCTGGGATTACAGCTGTGGGACATTGTGCACAGATTCTCTTTGCTATATTCTAAGTTGATCACTATTCCTTTTATAGACTTTATCCAAAGAGGGTACAACAAAATTAATGAGAGTTCTACTCACTAAATTTTGATCACATTTCTGAACTATCTCCCTGAGATTATTCCTAGAGTACACCAGTTAGCAATTTTAGCACTCTTTCAAATCTTCTGATAAGTCTAACTAACAAAAAAAATAGCTTTTACTAATTTAACTCTCAGAAAAACTATTATTCCATTCCTCTAGTAGATCTTAGAGGATACTTCATTACATCATCATGAACCAAAAAAATTTAGTGCAAAATTAAACCTACAATTTTCTTTTCTTTTATTGATACTGAGGACTGAACCCAGGGCACTAACAATGAGCTACAACCCTAACCCTAAAACTAAAATTTTCTAATGTAGTTCAATATAAATACGTTACAGGCTTCATATTCAACATTTAATTTAAATATCAGTCAAAATATTAAGTAATTCTAGAGTGAAATTTACAGCAATAGTCTCATTTTAATTCAAATCAGAAGTCCTGGTCTTGCTATATTGCCCACACTAGCCTTGAACTCCTGCTACAAATGATCCTCCTGCTTTAGCCTCCCAAGAAGCTGGGACTACAGGTACACGCCCCTGTCCCTACATGACTACAAATTGAATGCTGCATTCACTTCTGGTCAATAATTCTAAAAAAAGAAAACACATTATTAAAAATATGTTTTACACTGGCTTTACAGAAAATGTATGCTAATTAACTTAGAATTGGTTCAGGGTTTTTAAAAAATCTAATTAAAAAGACAAGTTTTAATTCTATATTGTGAAATTCCCACTGGAAAAGTATGGTATTTTAATCACTCGACTCAGAATTTTTTTTTTAGAACCTTTGTTGTTGGTGGACACAACATCAACATGGACATATGCTTGATAATTACACTAATCATTCTTTTCTAAATCTCCTTGTGTAACTGAAACATTTATAGAGGATCCCAAAATCCTAACTATGTAATTTAGAGATGGTATGTTATACACATATTTAAACATATGAACATATAATTCATGAATATTTCAAAATTGCCTCAAATTATGCATTGCTGAAAAGCTTGAATTATTCTCCTATTCGGAAAATTCAATGATAAATACTTTTCCCTGTGCCCCAAAGGGAGCTATGAATCCAGAATATCTAACTCACTCAGGAACTACTAAAATTACTTTTTTCCCTTTAAGATGAGTTCTCACTATGCTGCCTAGGTTTAAATTCCTGGTATCAAGTGATCCTTCTATCTCAGCTCCTAGGACTACAGACATGCCCATTATGCCTGGCCCTAAAATTGTTTTAAAATGAGATATGCACACATAGGACATTTTTCAACTTATGTCAGCTGCAAAGTTTGAGATACAAAATCACCAAAGACATGTTCTACCACAGAAGTACAGAATAAGGTATAGCAGTGGAGGCCTGACATTTCAACTAATGAGAAGTTGAGGCAGGAGGATCCCAAGTACCAGGTTGGCCTGAACAACTTAATGAGACAACCCCTCTCCTTCTAAATAAAATAAAATAAGCTAGAGATATATCTCAGTAATACAGTGCTTGCCTAGTATGTGTGAGGACAATCCCCTCCCCATTACTAAAAGGGGAAAAAAATATACGAAACAGATGTCTTGTTTACAACTGTTCTAAAGACTTTCAAAAAGATTGAGCTCTAGTCCTTGAATCCAACTGTTTAGTCAAAGTCAACTCTGAAAGCATCTTAGGTAGACCTGCCAGTCCATGGTACATTGTGAACATATTTAACATTATTAAAGAATTCACATAGGGACTATGTAAGGTATAATCCACTGAAAATGCAAAACAAAATGGGGAAAAAAAATGGGTGTCTCAGTATCTCCACGTTAAATGGAAATTTTTTTAAATCACAAAACATATCTATGGATTGGCTGTCAAAAAGTAAATTTTTATTTATATTCAATACCTGGACTAGGTAACATTAAAAAATAAGTTTTCATTAAAAATAAGGTATCTGCCTGGGTGCAAGGGAGCACATCTATAATTCCACTGAATCAGGAGGACTGCAAATTTGAGGCGATCCTCAGCAATTTAGCAAGATCCTAAGCAACTCGGCAAGACCCTAGCTCTAAAAAAAAAAAAGAAAAGAAAAGAAAAGAAAAAAGAAAGAAAGAAAAGAGGGAGCTGGGGTTGTAGCTCAGTGGTAAAGTGCCTCTGGGATCAATCCCCCAGTACCAAAAAAATAAAAATAAAGGTATCTGGAAATCAGCTGTAAAGTAGTATTTCAGTATTTAGTACTTAGATATAATTGGCATTCACAGAAACTAAATTCTAGATGGGATCTTATATGAACTCCCAGTGCTGTCTCAGTAAAAAAAGATTAAAAGTATGTAGCAAGGGGCAAGAAATAAAATTATTTTTTAGAAATATAAGTTTGTAAAATGTTAACAATAGATAATAAAAAACAAATAATGGGGCTGGGGTTGTGGCTCAGTGGTAGAGCACCCGCCTCAGCACCACATAAAAATAAATAAATAAAATAAAGGTATTGTGTCCAACTACAACTAAAAAATAAATATTAAAAAACCAAATAATGGTAGTGAAAATATATTAATTAGGCTTATGTTTCTATATATAGATATGGAAAAAGTTTCATGAAAAAAATATATCAGTGCTACCTTTATAATCAAATATAAATGTTCCTTTGCCTGATGTTTCTTACTAAAAACAGAATGGGAAAGAAGAAAAACAAAGAAGGATAAGAATGATTCAGAAGTATAAGATGAAGGGAATTAGGACACTGTCATTACAAATTTTATGGTCATGAAAAAGGTACTTAATGGCTCTAATTTCTATGATCTGCTTTCAAGTTTAAAATTTGCCTTAATTCACATTTTAATAATAGGAAGAATATATTATGGAAGTGGGAATATTAAGTATGGGACAATCAGAAGCCTCAAATGTATAATGTCAGTTTAATAAGAGGGAAAAAAATTGATTTGCTTTAGATCATTTAAGCAAACAAAAGAAAATGTCTGCTAATCACCTAATATAACAGGATGTAGCATGTGTCCCTTTCTTACTGTTGTCAGCTGTTCTCTATTCATCCATTATATTTTAAAATTTTTTTAGTTATAGATGGACAGAATGTCTTTATTTTATTTGTTTATTTTTATGTGGTACTGAGGATGGAACCCAGTGCCTCACATATGCTAGGCAAGTGCTCTGCCACTGAGCTACAGACCCTGCACTCATCGATTATTTTTAATTAACCTTCTGGAACTGTAAATGACTTTTGGCTTAGAGAAACAAACTATTTCTAAACCAGGTGCAGCTTTATATAACTATAAACTGAATTCAATGAACGTAAATTATATGCTACATATATATGTATTTCTGGAAAAAAAGACATCAAAAATTGGTAATAGTTGTGTCCAAGAAGGAAAATCTAGATAAAGAATAGTAATGGGAGCTGGGCATAATCCCAGCCACTTAGGAGGCTGAGGCAGGAGTTCAAAGCCAGCCTCAGCAGATGAGAGAGGTACTTGGCAACTCAGAAAGACTCTGTCTCTAAATAAAATATAAAATGGCGGGGGTGAGGTCTGGGGCTGGGACTCAGCAGTAGTGCACTTGCCTGGCATATGTGAGGCACTGGGTTCAATTCTCAGCCTCACATATAAATAAATTAAATAAAGGTCTACCAACAACTAAAAAAAATATTTAAAAGGGAGGGTCGTGATGTGGCTCAGTGGTTAACCACCCCTAGGTTCAATCCCTGGTACACCCACCCCCCCCAAAAAAAAAAAAAAAAAAAAAAAAANCCCAAGCATTTCAAATAAGAGTTACTCAATCTATAATACTAAAATAAGGTACTATTTATGGTCTACCAATTTTGCAAAAATCAAATCTGATAAATAAGGCATGGTGGCACATAAGCCTATGATCCCAGGTACTAGGGAGGCTAAGACAGGAGAATTATTTAAGTCCAAGGAGTTCAAAGTCACCTGGACAACACAAGGAGTCTCAAAAAAAAAAAAAAATGATAATATCCAGTATTGGCAAGAGTTTGGGTAAAATGCCTTTCGTAAACTGTTGTTAGTCATGTAAACTGGGCCAGGCATGGTAGCACACGCCTGTAATCCCAGCGGCTCAAGAGGCTGAGGCAGGAGGATCCTGAGTTCAAGCCAGCCTCAACAACTCAGCACAGCCCAAAGCAACTCAGCAAGACCCTGTCTCTAAATACAAAAATATAAAGGGCTGGGGATGTGGATCAATGGCCCAGTATACAAAAAAAAAAAAAAAAAAGAACGTAAAGTAGGATAGACTTTGTATGTGTGTGTGTATGTGTGTGTATGTACACACATACACACACACAAATACATACACACACAATTTTAGTTGTAGGTGAACACAATACTTTTATTTTATTTTTATGTATTGCTGAGGATTAAACCCAGTGCCTCACACATGCCAGGTGAGCGCTCTACCACGGAACCACAGCCCTATATCCCCCAGAACAAACTTTTTGAGAGAGAATTTGACAGTATGACATTTTTTTTTACCTTTATTTATTTATTTGTTTGTTTGTTTGTTTGATTTTGGGGAATCAAAGAATCAAACCCAGAGCCTCAAACATGCTAGGCAAGCACCCTACCACTGTACCACAACCCCAGCCCGACAGCATGAAATTTTTACCTATAAAATATATATGCAGAAGCCCAACACGGTGGCACACGCCTGTAATTCCAGCAACTCAGAAGGCTGAGGCAGGATGATCATGGGTTCAAGTTCAAGACCAGTCTCAGCAATTTAGCGATGGCCTAAGCAATTCAGCAAGACCCTGTCTCAAAATAAAAAGTAAAAAAGCAGAGGATTTAGTTCAGTGGTTCAATTCCCTCTGTGAACAGGGCTAGGGGCACTCATCTGTAATCCAAGTAGCTCTGGAGGCTGAGGCAAGAGGATTATTATCACAAGTTCAAAGTTCAGTTTAGGAGGTTCTAAGCAATTTAGGGAGACCATCTAAAAATAAAAAAGGTTGGGGGATGTGGCTCAGTGGTTAAGTGCCCCTGAGTTCAATCTCTGGTACCAAAAAAAAAAAAAAAAAGACATAAAAACTTTGACTCATGGGGCTGGGATTGTGGCTCAGTGGTAGAGTGCTCGCCTAGCATGTGTGAGGCCCTGGGTTCTATCCTCAGCACCACATAAAAATAAAATAAAGATATTGTGTCCAACTACAACTAAAAAAAAAAAAAAAAAATATTAAAAAAAAAACTTTGACTCACAAATTCCAATTCTATTTATAGGGAACTTAAATAAGCAAAAAAATAAAATAAAATAAAAAAGAAATTTTAGAATTACATCTCAAAGTTCCTATTTTATATCAAAGTACCAACTAGAAGAGAATCCAAAAACAAGATTAATTACTATGCTTACAATGCAAAAACACTGGGCACTATTCTCATATCTAATGTTGTTTAATGGATCCTTTCAAACACCAGCCTTCACAAAACATAGTTTCCACATCCCATACCATACTGAACATCCTCCACGGTATATTTGTAAATCTCCCTCTTCAAGCACCTAAAATAGAACACAATACTCAAGTGTGGCTGATCTGATCAACAACTATAATAGACTGAAACTAACACTTCTCATAATGTGGACATTTACTATGAACACACCTACAGTTGTTTTATATCATCATTTACTAGTGAAAATTTGTGGTTTTGCATTTTCCAGAATTTCATTTCCAAAGCTTCCCTTAAAGTTGGGAAAAAAAAAGCAATCTAATTCTGTTTTTAAGTTTTCAAAATACCATTAAAAATGTTAAGCCAAAAATGGACATTTAGGCTGTAACTATTCGTTCTATAAAACTTTCTCAAAGATTTTAGTCAGGTTGCACTTTCTTTATCAACAAATAACAAGAATCATAAAACATTGTACTTAGCCATAAAAAGACACATTTTTAATTAAATGAGTCAAGTATAAACAGTGTAAAAATTATGTCCTTTTTTCATGTAGTACTCTCTCTATATAAAGTAGAATAGGGCTGGGGATGTGGCTCAAGTGGTAGCGCGCTCGTCTGGCATGCGTGCGGCCCAGGTTCGATCCTCAGCACCACATACCAACAAAGATGTTGTGTCTGCCGATAACTAAAAAAATAAATAAATATTTAAAAAAAAAAAAATAAAGTAGAATAGTGATTTGTAAAATGAGATAAATCTCCTAGTAGAGTAGTGAGAACGTGATTAGTGTTCAATAAATTTAAATTTCTTCCCTTCAAAACTCATAGGCTTGACTAAGTTGGACGATGTGTCAAAAGGACTACTAATGAATGCTATGGGAGAGCTACTGTGCTCTGGATAGCAAATATAAAAATTTACTTTGGAATAAGTTGACTTGTTTTTAAAAATATTTTAGGTGTGATTTTTTTAAACATTGGGAAGATCAATTAGACCAATTATGTTAAAAATGATAGGTAAAGAGGAAATTTAAAGATTAAACAGATGGCATGAAGAAACTCCTACTTGTGGTAATACTTGTTTAAAGTTAGTATCCATTTTAAAAATATTTGAGTATTTCTTAGTTTCAACACACCTATGAACACACCTACAGTTACCAAGTACAATGTTTAAGCTACTATGCTAAACAAGAAGTCACAAAAGAAGGTTATAAGGAAGGTGTGAAGTATTTTATAAGGATATCTTTATCCTTGAATAGAAATTCAAAAGGAAAAAAATAGTTAAAATATGTAAGAGTTAACCATTTAATGTGGTGGTCTCAAAAGTGAAATATCCTTGGATGTGGGCCAGCAGGGGATTTAGAGTCTGAAGACCTGGGTTTGAGTCTTGCATATGAAAATAATGTACATAAAATATAAAGTACAGATTAACAAAAGAGAATTACATATAAAATGCCATTGAAAGTTAGGGGGTCGGTGGAATGTGATGGACATCATTATCCAAAGTACATGTATGAAGACTCAAATTGGGTGTCAACATACTTTATATATAAAGAGATATGAAAAATTGTGGTATATATGTGTAATAAGAATTGTTATGCAAAAAAAGAAAAGGCATGAACTGGTGTGAACATACTCTATATACAAAGATATGAAAAATTGTACTCTATATGTGTAATAAGAATTGTAATGCATTCCGCTATTGTGTATTTAAAAAAATAAAACTAAGAAGAAAGAAAGAAAGTCCTAAAAAAAAAAAAAAAAAAGAAAGAAAGAAAGTAAGTTAGGGGGGTAACAAGATTTCCTGCTAAGAATGAGTTTAAAGGATTATTAGTATCCTAATATACAGAGATACATACCACATGCCAGACCTTGTGCTAAAAACTTTCAGATAGTATCTATGTAATTCTTATGACTCTATGATTGTCATTTTATGGATGATTACACTAACACTTAGAGATGTTAGGTATTTGCCTCTGAGGCAATTAAATGCAGAGCCAAGAATGGGATGACAGAATGTATCTGACTGAAATCCTATGACCTCTCTACTATAGCACTCTGACTTTAACAGGGATTAAAAAAGGGGAGGGGACATGATTAGGACTCAAGTGATGTTGAACCTAATATCAGCCAAAGTTTTAAAATTGCAATTCAGTTTATTTCTTGTGCTATGTAATGATATGCCATTCATTAGCTGAATTAGTCCAAGGTAAAGTTTCTTAGACTTTCCTTTGAGGAGAGAAGAAACTAAACACATCCCCAGGGAGTTCTTAGCATGAAATTGCTTCTGAAGTCTCGGAATTTTACCTTAGATTAATGGAATATTGCTTTCTCCATATGATCTTTTTGCTTTAAAACAAAAATAATATTTTTACCCAAGTCTTCAAGTGAAACTGATAATTCCATAAATGTGTGCTATGTTATGTGAACAAAGGTTTATCTCTTAGCACAATGTTGCATGTTTCTAATGGTCCAAATACTCCAGTTTGAAAACCACAGGTCAACAGGATAAAGTTATTTCTTCATTAGTCAAGAACCAATGATCCACATTCAGGATTATTCAGCACCAAATATAAATTAGGTCAACTATTGATTACAGCTTTATTTGCAAGAAAGCAATTTTGACCTACATTTAGAAACACCCTTTGCTCCACATCACCACAAAAATAAAGAACCTCTGCCAAATGTTTAGGATGACCCTCAACAGTTCCTGTGAGCCCTTTAAAGTCACTGTAAAAAATCGGGCCCTAGACTTAGACATGTGAAATAGATCATGCAGAAATTTTTTTTATTATTCTTGCCAATGCTCCTTCTATTAAAAGGTAATCAACAAGCCGGGTGCAGGGTGAGGAACACCTGTAATCCCAGTTACTCGGGAGGCTGAAATAGGAGGATTGTAAATTCAAGGAAGCCTAGGCAATTTAGCATGACACTGTCTCAAAATTTAAAAATGGGCTAAGGATGTAGCCCAGTACAAGAGTCTTGGGTTCAAACTCCAGTACTACAGGGGACAGGGAATTAATCAACAGATGCCTTAAAATTTGTCCAAAGTGTTTTCTAATGCATTGTTATTCAACTTTAGAGCCCATTCACTGACTAAAACAATAATAAGTATTATACCATTTTATAGAACAAGAAACCAGAGTCAAAAGTCCAGTAAATAGCTCTTCCAAGATTATAATCAGCAGTAAAGAGAATTTTAAATACAGCAACCTGATTTCCAGCTTACTGATCTAAAGAAAACTGCACATATTTTTCATTTATCTTGAAGTGTTTTTCAAACTGCAGCATAAAACCTATCAATGGTATCCATCCAGTAATTGATAAATTCAATTTCAAAAACCCAAAAAGAGACTAAACATAATTATATAATTAGAAATACAGGATACTATTCTTGTCTCTTTTGATACATTCCTAGTACTGGTTTTTGTTTGTTTTGTCCTGGTTCTTGGGTTTTAACCCAGGGCCCCACCAATGCTGGGCAAATGCTCTGTATCCCAGTCCCCTACTACTCCTTTTTGTTATAAGAAAACAGGGAGGTAAAAAGGTGGGAAATAAACACAGGTTAAAAATCCCCTCATAATAATAATAGACATCCAAATTCAAATGTTTATTTTTTGGTTTTTTACCTTAATATACTGTTATGGCTTTCTTCCTGTCTTTCCCATAATTGTACATTAATTTCTTTCCTGTTGGAAACAATCTACATCCTCCAAAAACCTATGGTAAAATAATTTGTAACATCATCTTCCTAAATAGACCTAGAGAATGTGCCATATAAAGGGAAAATGGGCTTTGGGGCGGTTTTCCTGCCTAGTAAAATGTCAATGCAACACTTGCCAACACTAGAGACAAAAAATTTAAAAAAAAAAATATTCTAACTAGATTTGCCGTGAAAAAAAGATTTATAACATTTTTAAAACCTACATGTTAATTTCCGCGGCACTAACTTTTTAAGCATTCTATGAACTTTACAACAAAGGAAAGAAAATAAGTGAGGATCACAGCCTATGAATCTGGGTGGAACAAAGACTTCTCCTTTCATTACGCAAAGAGAACCAAGTTGCCAAAAAAGCTCCTCTCAGAAACCGTGCGTGGTTACCAACAGCACGTCTGGGTATAGAAAAGAAAAAAAAAAAAAAATCTGGTCAAAAGCTCTACCTACCTTTGCCCCCGCCCCTTTTATTAAAGGCCTCGCCCCAGAGCTAGAGCCCCCGTCTTTTTCTCCCCAATACAGGGAAGGCTTAACCCTATGAATTCTATTCTACAACCTCCCCTTTCTTCTACGCAGGCGCCCTGAGTACAACCCCCCGTTCCAAATCCAGTCTCTGCACCACTCTGAGACCCCCCAAAGCCTACTCTTACTGACCACTGACGTCAGAAAGACCAAACCCGGCCCCGCTCGGCTGCCCCAGGCACCCGCCCGGCCCCCAGTACCGCCGCTCCCTCTCCGCCTCCAGGCCAAGGCGTGCCCAGAAAGGGACGCGAGCGCTCCCCTCAGTTCTGGCACCCGCTCCGCAGAGCGGCGAGGAAGGAAGCAGCAGCGCAGTCGGTCTGCTTCCAGCCACTCAGCAGCAGCGTGGTGGCCAAGAACGCTGCGGTCGCTAGCTGCTCGTTCCAGCGCGGGGGGCGTCGCTCTGCCCCTAGAACCGCGCTGGCAATGTGGGAAAGGTGTGGTCCAGGAGCGGCGGCCTCGAATGGAGGCCTGGCAGTTCCCAGGTCCCCATCCTGCAGCGCCGGGGCCTCACCCACGATCCGTCTCCACCCAAGCACCACCCAAACCTACCCAAAGCCCCTTCTCATGGGCCTCGAAAGCTACTCTCTGGGCTGAGGGGTCAGAGCCCAGTCAGCGGGTGACAGGTGGCGACGGGTGACCATGGCAACAGAGGTGTGCAGCGGCCCGCCCCCGCCTCCCGTAGTCTCTCACCTGAGGGCTCCGAGATGAGCCCGCAGAAGTGGCGAAGGGAACGCAGCTGCGAGGCCGACGGCTGGGGCCCGAAGCTGCCGGCTCCGGGCTGGGGAAGGAGCGCAAGGGCGGCGGTAAGGGGTTGGCGTCGGTCCTCCCTCCAGCCACCCGCGCGTCAGTCCATCAGTTCGTCAGCCCGTCCTTCTCGCCTCCGCCCCTCCCGGGCCGGCGACCGCCCAGTTCAGTCTTTGGCAGGCTGCGGTTGTCAAGCGCTGCTGGAGCCGAACTCCAGCCACAAGCTGCAACCAATCGCAGAGTTTCCCCGAGGCGCCTCAGGACCCCGCGCGGGGC
>NW_026000081.1:1962183-1963691 GCF_001458135.2 Marmota marmota marmota
TGGGTCCAGGGGGCGGGGCTGGCCTGGAGGGCGCGCTCCAGCCGGCTTGGGGATTGCAGGAGAGGCCAGTATCTCGGGCACAGACCCATAGCTGGCGGGTGACCCTGTGTCCCGAAATAGCGAGGACAGGGTTATCATTTCCAAATAGAGATGTCTTCTGCGCCCAAGGATTGACTCTTACTACTTCTGCCGGATAATTTATTAATAAAAGCAATAAACAAGTCTTACCTCCTCTACTTCTCTGCTTTTCCAGGTTCCACTTCCTCGCTGAAAACTTTAGTAGCTTATTTGTCCCCTTCCTGGTTTCTCATTTTGTGAAACTGATCTGCCTTGAAGCAGTTTTCAGTTAAATGTGTTCATCATTTTTGCCTATGCCTTTATTCTCACTCCGTAAGTGCAGTGATATTCCACAAATATATGTGATGCTCAATCGAGCTGAATCAAATATTCAGGGAGTATAACCACATAGAACCACATCCAAAGGCATCAACATGGTAAGAACCTGATCCTCACGAAGTCTGAAAGCCAGAGTGAGCTGAGGCTCCCCCCAAGTGGGAAATGGGGTATAAAATATTGGTAAAGAGAATAATCATCAAAAACATTTCTGGAAAGGAAGAATTTTGTCCAATAAGATAAAAGAAGCCATAGCTTTGAGGGAAAGAGAAATAAGGGAAAACACAAAATCTTACCTGTGATCAATAACCCAGTTGGACTAAATCTTCCGAAAAAATCATTATGAACCCTCTCGAATGATGCGTAACAGGCAAATAAATACAAAAATTTAATGTTATTTAGGGTCTTGATATATTAAAAAAAAAAAAGCCAGCCTCAGCAACTTAACGAGGCCCTGAGCAATTTAGTGAGATCTTGTCTCTAAATAAAAATAAAGGGAGCTGTGGTTGGTGATCAGTGGTAGAGCGCTTGCCTAGCACATGTGAGGCACTGAGTTTGATCCTCAGCACCACATAAAAATAAAATAAAGATGTTGTGTCCACCGAAAACTAAAAAATAAATTCTAAAAAATTCTCTCTCTCAATAAATAAATAAATATATAAATAAATAAAGATATTGTGTCTATGTGTAAGTAAAAAAAATTAAAAATATAAAAATAAAAAAGGGCTGTAGATATGGCTCAGTGATCAAGTGCCCCTGGGTTCAATCCCTGGTACAAAAAGAAAGAAAGCAAACAAAAAGTGCTTTACCTGATGTTTAAATTGAAAAGTGAGCAGACACAATATATCCTTGAAATTATCTCTCCATTATTGTGCCAGTATAATTCACCTAAGAAACTCGCTCTTAATCTTGACTCTCCAACAATAGCAGTTGCAAAAACAAGCATTATTTAAATACATATATCTTCAGTGAAACCTAGAGATACTCATCAGAGACAATCAGACAAACATCTGAGCACCTACTGGAAGCAGAGGAGTGCTGCGGGGGGGGGGGGGGGGGGGAAAGAACCTGAGGTTTTCTGGTATTGGATTGGGTTTGGGGGGGTGCATCCATTA